>NW_005871051.1:28369018-28371125 GCF_000147115.1 Myotis lucifugus
AGCATGGTGGTGGCAAGATTTAAAAATTGCCAAAGCCTTTCTACCCTCCTTCCCTCCATCCCCCATAATCCACTGTTTAGGGTACTTTGAATTAGGATTTCCATGATCACTGGATCAATATTAGTTTGAGCTAATGACTTGGAGCTCATTGCTCCCTCTGTGCAGTAGCCCAAGAGGGAGATGCACTTAGTCCCTTTTTTGCTGGGTGTGTTTTCTCCTAACAAAAAGTGCACTGGCCCAGTTGTGATCACTAGATGCAGGAGGAGGCTGGCCAAAGGGGAGCACAGCGCTGGGCTCCCCGCCTTCAGGCTCTGCCTTGGAATTACTTATTGTGTCTTAGATCTTTGTGCATTTTGCTCATAACTCCACAACTCAGCTGCAGCAACTCTCACTTTTTTTAAAAAAGGTAAAGTTCTATATTTACTGTAGCATTTTCTTATGCACTAGTATTTTTATTAGGATTGCTGTTATTTGTTAATGCTTGGTTACAAAATTGCACAGGTTTTGAGTGCTCTGCCCCATCTCATCCTTTCCCATGAGACTTGTTTTTATTGTGCCTTTTTATAGAGTGCGAGGGTTTACCGCATTGCCTTATAGCAGCGATTTTCAACCCGTGAGAGAGAATTTTTTAAAACGTGCAATACTGACTATTTCATCAGGGGCACTGAACTCTTTTCCCATAGATTGTCAAATGAAAAAATGACAATGGCCAACAAAACATATCTGCTTGGTGTGAATGAAGTATAATTATACCTATTTTTTTTTGTGGTCAAATTGGCAGAATAATATATTTTTTGGTGTGTCACAGAATTTTAGTAATTTGTGTGTCATAAGATGAAAAGGTTGAAAATCTCTGCACTATTAGCCAAAAACACTGGTAATGTTTTTACCAATGCTAGGATTGTTTTTTTATTCACCTTTATATACAAACTAGAGGCCTGGTGCACAACATTCATACACTTTGGGGGGGGGTGTCCCTCAGTCTGGCCTGCACCCTTTAGCAGTCCGGGAGCTCTTGGGGGATGTCCGACTGATAGCTTAGGCCCGCTCTCCATGGGGAGCCGTCAGTTGGACATCCTTAGTGCTGCTGCGGAGGCAAGAGAGGCTCCCGCCACTGCTGCTGCGTTCGCCAGCCATCAGCCTGGCTTGTGGCTGAGCGGTGTTCCCCCTGTGGGAGCGCACTGACCACAAGGGGGCAGCTCCTGCATTGAGCATCTTCCCCCTGGTGGTCAGGTCGTTTTGCTATTCGGCCAATTTGCATATTACCCTTTTATTATATAGGATACTAGAGGCCTAGTGCCGGGAGCCGGTCCATCCTTCTAGTGCACGGATTTGTGCACTGGTGGAGGGGGGCATGGCCTGCGGGGATCTGCCCGCTGTGGGAGCACTGCTCATCCTGGTCAGCTGAGAGGCTGTGGACCTGCCCTCTGAGTGGCTGCTGGATGAGGAAATTAGTCTGAGCTGATATTTCGGGTTAATGTCTTGAGTAAAGGTGTGTTCTGTGTCCTGGAGGTACTTGGCGGAGAGCTTTGCACCCCAAAGTCACTCGGTGAATGTCCTTGATATGTGATGCCAGGTTGGTTACACCATTGGGGATGTTCAAGGCAGATGTGCTCCAAGATCCTCAGCCATCAGGACAGCCTCCCCGGGGAGTCCACAGTCACGTGCCCTCTTGCCATCTGCCTATGCCAGCTCCCCACGCTCTTTCTAGAACACACCTTAGAGGGGCTGCATCAGCTGGTGGGGTCAGGCCAGAGTCTGGATTGTCTCAGGTATTTGATAGGTGCAGAGACTCGGCCTCACCCTGGGCCTGCTGGCAGCTGCTCCCGCTGTGGGAGCACACTAACCACCAGGGGGCAGCTCCTGTGTTGAGCGTCTGCCCCCTGGTGGTCAGTGTGCGTCATAGCGACTGGTCGACCAGTTGTTCTGCCATTCGGTTGCTGGGCTTTTATATATATAGACTAGAGGCCCGGTGCACAAAAATTGGTGCACTCGGGGGGAGGGGGGGTCCCTCAGCCCGGCCTGTGCCCTCTCGCAGTCTGGGACCCCTCGGGAGATAACGACCAGCTGGCTTAGGCCTGCTCCCGGGTGGCAGAGGGCAGGCCCA
>NW_005871051.1:28373131-28376694 GCF_000147115.1 Myotis lucifugus
ACACATACTAATTTGTAACTCACTTTTTAAATTTCTGTGCCTCATCATCCTTTTAACAATTGGCTATAAGGTATTCTGTTGTATGATCGAGTCATCATTTATTTCACCACTCCCCAGTTTTGGAGATTTAGGTTATTTCTAGTGTTTTGCTGTTGGAAACATGCTAGATTTTTTTGGTTTGTATTTTGCCTTCTTTGTGCCTGTTTCCTGTTTCCTACCTCCTATTGGGAAAGTGCCTTCTGGGGCACCACCTCCATACCTGGTGCCCTTCCTGTGGTGGTGCCCCAGGGGCTCTCTGCCTCCACCACCCATGCTCAAGGTGGGCTCTGCTCTATCTCTGAGGTTTCCCACACATCAAACACATTGCAAGGCTTAATGAAGCACTGTTGAAATATTGAATAGATGAATAACCCCAAATAGGTTTTTCATGTTTCAGTTTTAGGTATTCTTGCTTCATTTTACTTTTTGTTCCTTTTTAAAAATCTGTCTTCTGATAGATTACATGTGATTTTTAACCTCTGGCCCAATTGGCTGTGCTGCCTGCCTGGGCGTCCTGCATTCCTGGGTGCTGGTGTCCTCAGGAAGGCTGTGAGGTGGGGCAGAGCGGGGAGGAGGGTGCTTGGCCTTGACTGTCTGCTCTGGGCCCCTGGGCAGGTCAGTCGCTGTGGTGGTGGTGACCCCATCACCACTTTGCCCCCAGAGATTGAAAGTGAGGTGCGGATTCAGGGAGGAAAGTGTTCCATCAGTAGTTCATGCCTGGCTCCTCTCTGGGGCTCAGGCAGCAGGCAGAGCTGAATGCCTGGAGGTCTGGACCTGCCTTATGGGGTTTCTTTTGCATAGGGACCTTCAGGAACTTGTTTGCGTGTGTCTATTTTTGGGTTTCGTACGGCTCTCCGTGAGGAAGTGCGTTGTCTACGCACATCCAACTGTTTTGAATAGTCTGTGTCTCAGGGGGCTTTAAAGTAGGATTTGTGTGCACCATTCCAGGATTTTGGGCAGCATCTGAACATCAGGATGTGAGTAACAGGAAGTGACAGAAATTACCGAGTGTGTCAGATGCTTATTCTCAGCCACTTTTTCAAGCCCTGCAGACCGGGGAGCTATATTTAGGAGAGCGTTTCCAGGCTTCTGGTCCTGTCCCAGTACTGTCGCTTTTCCCCTCTTCTGGTCAGTGCTGACCTGCGTGGGGCTGCTTTGTTACTCTGGCGTCTCTGCTCCTCTTTGGTGGTCCACGGGTTCTTCTTGTCCATTGATGTTAAAACTCAGTTTTTGGTTTTGCTGGACCACTCTAATTCTGATCCATTTTGAGCAGTTGGATAATGTTCTGAAAGAGAGGAGAGCAGCAGGTAAGAGTTCCAGATGATGGTGGGCAACATGGGAAGCTGTGTGGGAAAGAAGTTACACTGTAAGGATTTAAATGAAGTGAGTTGTGGGCTCGATCCCTGGTGAGAGGTGGATCAATGATTCCCTTTCATCATAGATGTTTCTATCTCTCCCTCTTGAAAATCAATAAAAATATATTTAAAAAAATAAAATGAAGTGAGTGGAAAGAATTATAGATTATTGGGTCTGTGGAGGGTTGACTTTTGTCTTGTATTTCTTATAAGAGGAAGGCTGGGATTTTTAAAGCCATTGGCTTGGTATATGACTTCACCTATATGTTAGAAACAGCCTTTAGTCCCTATCTGACCAGACAGAAAGCCTGCAGGACAGGTAAGCTTTTCTGTGATGAATTCCTGTTGTCTGAGCTTTGTCACAGGATAAATTTCACCCCTGATCTTCAAAACAAGCACGGTGGAGCCTGGAAGTCACCTGCCTAGGTGGAGCACCTACTCCTTACTCGTACTGCTGTAGATGTGGGCGATCTTTGCCCAGTGGTGTTGGACGGTGCTTTAGGCAGGTGCTGACCAGATGCCCACATGGGTTGCTCGGTGTCCCCTAAGCCCAGGTGTCTGCTGTGGCTGTCCTCGCTGCAGGAGTAGCTGGGGAGCCAGCCATTTGCTCTTATGCGTCGTCTTGTATGCCCTGACCGGTGCTGGGCCTGATTATGGCTCCTGTTGCTAGCAGCAATAATGTTCTACCTCCTTCCCTTCGGAGTGATCTGAGGGCCAGGCACTGGTACTCATTTTGCAGGTTAAGAAGTTGAGAACTAGAGAGACAAGTCATTTGCACCAGTGACTCTGACATTTTAGTCTATGTAACTTTTGCAGTATTGCTCCTGTGCCACACACCAGTAACCCTCACTGAAGCTTATTGAGCTGGCTTGTCCTTTAAGCTGCAGGACACGTATCTCTGTGCTTTGAGGATCCTGAAAAAGGAGTTTCCAGTGTTCAATGTTAGCTTCCAATGGCTGCCACGCTAACGATTTATGGAAGGTGGGTTAGGTTGGGAGAGAAGGCTTTTTATTTGTCTCTAAAAGCTTCCTTCTGAGGGGTCCCACCAGTACCTCCCTCTTCCTCCTTTTATAAAGCATGCCCCTTACTTTCACACACTCAGCCAGCTCTGTAAGATTAAGGATTCTACTCCAGGATGAGATATTTGAGAGGCAAGTTAGGCACAGTAGTGTCTGCCATGAAATGTATGGCAGCCAGTGGTGTCTGTCTGGTGTGAAACTGCCAGAGAGTGCCTGGTCAGGGTGTTAACTAATGTGAGAATGCAGGCCCAGTTTCACCAGCAGAATCTGTCTGCAGGCATGGCTTCAGGCTGACCCATTCCCTTTTGTAATGCTAAACTATACGTTTATATAGTATAACTAGAGGCCTGGTGCATGAAATTCTTGCATGGGAGGGAGGTGTCCCTCAACCGGCCTGTACCCTCTCCAATCTGGGACCACTTGGGGGATGTTCAACTGCCGGTTTAGGCCGGCACTACCCTCCCCTGCAGGCCTGGTCACCCCCAACTCCCCTCCCTTGCCAGCCATCTTGTGGCAGCCATCTTGTGACGACGTTGTGCAAGGGCATCGTGTTACGCCACCTAGGCTTTTATTATATAGGATAAACTATGTGAACTGTATATGTGTGTATATGTACACAAACATAAATACTGTAAACTACAAATACAAGACATGCTGTATATGTCACCAGCTCTGGCTTGGGTATTTTAGCTTATTTTTGTGCCAAAACGTTTAACATTTTAAAAATCATTAAATATTTTAGACATTCAAAAAGTAATATAATGGCCTGGCCAGAGTGGCTCAGTTGGTTGAGCATCGTCCTGTGCACCAAAAGGTTGCCGATTTGGTTCCGGGTCAGAGCACATACCTGGGTTGCGGGTTTGATCTCCGTTGAGGGCCTATAAGGAAGGCAACCAATCGATCATTCTCTCTCACATTGGTGGTTCGTTCTCTCTCTCTCTCTCTCTCTCCCTCCCTCATGTCCACTTGCCAGTGGGGAGCAGACCTAAGCTGTAGTCGGACATCCTTAGCACTGCTGAGGAGGCGGGAGAGGCTCCCACCACCACCGCTGTATTGGCAGCCATCAGCCTGGCTTGTGCTGAGCAGAGCTCCCCCTGTGGTAGCGCACTGACCACCAGAGGGCAGCTCCTGCATTGAGCATCTGCCCCCT
>NW_005871051.1:28376794-28442336 GCF_000147115.1 Myotis lucifugus
AGCTGTGTACATTTCCTGGCCTGAGAAAGAAGCATTATGGATGTGCTCAACATCTATGATGAAAGGGAATCATTGGTCCACCTTGCAGTCCTTTGTCATCCCTTTCCTTCCCTCCTGCCCTTCCTCCCCAGAGTTCACCCCCATGCTGAGTTTGGTGTCTATCACTTGTTTGCATGTTTTTAATACTTGCTCTACTCATATATGTAGGTACAAACAATATGTAGCATTTTTCACCAGTTTCAAATTTTTGAGTAAATGGTGCAACCTGCTTTTTCCACCCAGCATTGTTTCTGAGATTTATTCATGTGGCCACATCCATCTCTAATTAAGTAGTTCAAAGTTTAAAACAACTGATTCCTGGGGAGTGGGGAGTGGGATGTGAATCTCACAGTTACAAGTGTAGCCCACGTTGAGGACCACAACGCTTAATTGTTAGTGTTTATGGCTTATGTATACAGTGTCCTACTGTTGACTTGGGTTTCCCCAGTTTCACACTATAAACAGCACTACTGTGAAGTCATACTTGTCTTCCTGGGCACTTGGGCACAAGTTTCTCTGGAGTGTGTTTCTGAGGGTAGGTGTGTACGTCTTCTGCTTGACGAGATATTGTCAGATTGCTCTTCTAAACGTCACTTTTTAAACTACTGGCAGCAGTGGTAATTTATGAGGGATCTCCTTTCTTGTTTTAATGTAGCTGGCAAGGTGAAGAGCTCATGGGTGAGATGACATTCTGATAAGACACCTCAGCCTCAACATGTTTGAAATGGAATTACTGGTCCCCACCCCACAACTGCAGAGCCTGTTCACAGCTTCCTGTCCCAGATAGTGGCTCCTTTTCCAGCTGTTCAGGTGTTGCTGTTGGCTCCTCTGCCTCACAGCCAGCCAGCCAGCCGTCCATCCATCCATCCAGTCAGTCTGTCAGGAGATCCTGTTGCCCTCAGCATACTTCAGAATGCACCTTCCCTTTATCTCTTGATGGGATCTCTGAGCTCCTTCCAAAGGGTTTCCTGACTTCTGTCCTGGCCCTTACACTCAGTTTTCAATAAAGCAGCCAGAATGGATGTTTTTAAACCTAAGTCAGATGCCAGACTTTTGCTCAAAAGCTCTGTGGTTCCTATTCCACTCCGGAGTAAAAGCCCAAGTTCCTACAGTTACTGGCATGGCTCTCTGTGTCCCGTTGTTTCTCCAGGCTCTCTCCTGCTCCAGGCCTTTGCTCACCTCTTCCTGCTGTGCCCTTTCAGCCTTTTCCAGTAAGGCCTACCTTGGCTCCAACCTCATTTTTCTGATCTTTTTTTCTATAGACTTACCACCAGCTACTATTCCATACTGTATAATTTCTGTTTGTTTTTTTGTTAATCCTCATGCAAGGATATTTTTCCATTGGTTTTTAGAGAGAGAGGAAGGGAGAGGGAGGGAGAGACAGAGAGAAACATCGATGTGAGAGAGACACATTGATTGGTTGCCTTCTGCACGCATCCCGACCAGGGCTGGGGAGCCTACAACCAAGGTATGTGCCCTTGGCCGGAATCAAACCCAGAACCCTTTAGTTCACAGGCTGGTGCTCTATCCACTGAGCCAGACTGTCTAGGGCTATAGTTTATTTCTTTATTATGTTATTTATTCCCTGTCTGCATTTGAGCAGGGATCTTGTCTGTTTGTTTAAATGAATTTATTTCTTAGAAAAAAGGAAGAATTTGGAGCCTGAGGCCTCCCAGCTGGGTTGGGGTGGAGAGTAGTCAGTCTGAGGACATGTCTAGGTATGTGAGAGGGGCCCCTGATGGTTCTGTCTGTTGGGCAGTGGGATCTATGGGTCTGGAGCTGGGGAGGCAGCTTGTCTTGGTGGCATTTCTGATAGTTTCCAGAGTGCACCTGCTGTCGATGGGGTTCACCCACCAAGGAAGCACAGTGCTGTGTGAGGCAGGACCTGTGGTTCACGACTGGTGTGAAGCACAGCCTGACTGATTTCTCAGGCACTGCTGGTGTAGAAACGAGGCCTGCTATTTCCGGGGCTCTGCCCTTCACAGGCCACGTGTCGCAGCCGGCGGCAGCACCATGGCCCTCCTGTGTACTCGGGCACAGGCATATGCATAGGATGTGGTTTTCTTTGGGAATGTGTGCCAAAGGTGTGTCACATAATGTTTCCTTGGCAAGTCAGATGTTTCATGAGCTTGCACTGCCTACAAATAGGGACTTTAATAAGATAAGATTACACTTTTAATTTGTGCTGAGAACACAGATGTCCTTGTCCTTAAGAAAGATAGCATTGTTCTGGAGTTACTCCCAGTTTTCCCACCTTAAACATATTAGATGTTAGAAAATGTTGTTGATTGTTGTTACTTATTTTTGGTGTATAGGATGATGCTCCAACCGAGCCACCTGGCCAGGGCGTGGTTGCTTATTTTTAATTAAACCTTTTATTTGGAGAGCAATGTAGATTTACACGGAATTGAAATAATACAGAGATCCTTTGTGTCCTTCACCCAGTTTCCCCAGGAGTAAGGTCTTGCAAAGCTACAGCAAAACTTCACAACCAGGATGTTGACATAGACACAGTTAAGATCCAGAACGTCTTCATCTCCACCGGGATCCTCTGGTTTCCTTTAATAGCCACACCCCCCTTAACCCTCCGCAACCACTAATCTGTCATTTCTGTACTTCTGTCATCTCAAAAGTGTTCATGGGATCCCACAGTATGT
This sequence comes from Myotis lucifugus, assembly GCF_000147115.1. NCBI lineage: Eukaryota > Metazoa > Chordata > Mammalia > Chiroptera > Vespertilionidae > Myotis > Myotis lucifugus. The sequence continues at coordinate 28,379,491 of NW_005871051.1, forward strand.
AACCTTTAGGGACCCACACTTTTCACTCAGGGAAGCTGCTGTGGGTGGGTGGGGGTAGGGGGTCAGCAGTCAGGCCTGGAGCCAACCTGCTTGGTGTCTGGCCCCCTACTTCATTAGCTGTGGGACTTTGGGCAGGTGACTCAGTGGGCCTCAGTGTTCTCTCGATAGCTACTTCATTAGGTTGTAGAGAAGATGAAACAAGCAAATACCATAAACACCCAGACATTTCCCTGGACTACTAAGTGCCCCACCATGGGAGCTGCCACTGTCATTAGACACCTTCTTTGTCATACCAGCTAGTGTCTTTATAATTCAGGAGTCCACCTGCTCATCCAATTAAACATCACATCTGTATTCTTCCAGCACGTCTCCTTTTTCTCCTTGATTTCTCGAAGAAATCAAGGCTTAACCCTTTGCACTCCGAACCATTCTGGACATTGGCTACCAGCTACTCGACGCTACTTTGCGGCGGAAACGTGCATTTACAGACCCTCGTATTATTTAGTATAATTTTGGAACCAAGTAACGTATTATAATGATATTGGACTTATATGAATTGGGTGACATCGAGGAATGTATATTTGCAAAAAAACCAATATTTTATTGTTTATAATTTTGTACAGTATGATAAGTTTTGTAACACTCCCCAATATGCATTGCAGGCTGATTAGTGCATGTTTGACAGTAATAAGTGGTTTGATGCCTGCCACCAGGTGTTTTCCTGTTAGAACACACAATGCAGTCCCGTTTTCTTTGTCCCACATCGGGAATATGTAGTTTATTGTTTAATCCGACACAAAACCCACTGACATTTCTTGTATATATCTTAGTAATTTTACGATATTTTGATTTAATTTCTTGTGCCATTTTAAGATAAAACTTCAGGGAAACATGCATGTCTCAAAAAGTTGCGTTGAAATAACTCAATTCCCCGTAATCACTAATAAACTGCAATGTCCCCTGAGAGGGGACATCCGAGTGATATGCTAGAATTCCGATGTCCCCTGAGAGGGGACAGCAGAGTGCAAAGGGTTAATAATCTTGGCTAATTCTTCCCAGGACCTTGGAAGATATTTGTCTGGCTTTAGTGTCATAGACTCATTTGGAGTCTCCAGATATTTTATATTTCCTGGAAGTTCATTTTTTGGAAGCAAAAGTTCTTGTTTCAAATAGAACTTTTAAAGTTCTTTTTTTGGTATTTAGCATGTAATTCTAAACTTGAGAATATAAGAATATGATATAGCTGTATAGTATTCCACTATAGCAGCGGTTCTCAACCTGTGGGTTGTGACCCCTTTGGGGGGTCGAACGACCCTTTCACAGGGGTCGCCTAAGACCATTGGAAAACATATATATAATTACATATTGTTTTTGTGATTAATCACTATGCTTTAATTATGTTCAATTTGTAACAATGAAATTGGGGGTCACCACAACATGAGGAACTGTATTTTTAAAAAATTTATATTTTATTGATTTTTTACAGAGAGGAAGGGAGAGGGATAGAGAGTTGGAAACATCGATGAGAGAGAAACATCGATCAGCTGCCTCCTGCACACCTCCCACTGGGGATGTGCCCGCAACCAAGGTACATGCCCTTGACCGGAATCGAACCCAGAATCCTTCAGTCTGCAGGCTGATGCTCTATCCACTGAGCCAAACCGGTCAGGGCGAGGAACTGTATTAAAGGGTCTCGGCATTAGGAAGGTTGAGAACCACTGCACTATAGGAATGCTCCATAATTTATGCACCAGTTGCCTACGGATCTTTTTTTTTTTTTTTTTAAATTCTCACCCTCGATGATATGCTTTCCTTGATTTTAGAGAGAGAGGAAGGGAGAGGGAGAGAGAAACACCGTTTGGTGGCCTCCTGTACACACCCTGACCAGTAATTTGGGTATGTGCCCTGATTGGAAATGAAACCCGTAACCGTTCGGTGTATAGGACGATGCTCCAACCAATTGAACTACACTGGCCAGGGCATACCGGTTTTATCTTGATCAATATTTGAGTCATTTCCAATCTTTTATCTTTACTATGAATATTGCCATGAAAAACTGTGTATATATATTGTATGTCACTTCGCATGAGGCATATTTGTAGGGTAAATTTATAGAAGCACTGTTGATAAGACAAAGATTTGTATCTTAAAGTTCGCTAGATTTCACCCTGTGTTCTCCATGGGAGTTGTATTAATTCATGCCCCCAATATAGCAGGTTACCAGACTATTCTCTATCGGGGAGATTAAAAAAAAGGTGTCTTGCCCCAGTTGGTTTGGCTGGCTCAGTGAATAGAGAGCGTCTGCCTGTGGACTGAAGGGTCCCGGGTTCCATTCTGGTCAAGGGCACATGCCTGGGTTGCAGGCTTGATCCCCAGTAGTGGGTGTGCAGGAGGCGGCCGATCAATGGTTTTCTGTCATCATTGATGTTTCTATCTCTCTCTCCTCTCTTCCTCTCTGAAATCAATAAAAATATATTTAAAGAAGAAAAAAGGTGTCTCATAATTTTAATTTGCATTTATTTTGTAAGATTGAGCATTTCTCATGTATTCAAGATCCATTTCTAACACTTTAATATTTAATTTCTAACATTAAAAAAATAGCTCTACCAGTCTCTCATATTCATTTATACGTCTGTCTTCTTTTGCTTCGGCATAGTAGAATTCATCATGTTACTGCGGTAGCCGTGGTGGGTCATTCTCGTCCTGTACTAATCTGAATATCACTGTGTTTCAGTGTGTCCACTTCACAGTGCTGAGTGTTTGGGTGTGTGCAGTGCAGGCCTGTGAAGAGTAGTGCTGCTGTGTCTTGATGATGGCGGCACGTTTGTATTGCTGTTGTGTGTGTGGATGGAGTTCCCGAGCCATGGGGTGAATATAAAGTCAGCTTTACTGTTTTCCACAGTAATTGCAACGAACCGCCTTCCCACCAGCATGTGAGAGTTCAGGGTGTTCCGCATCCTCACCAATCCTGGATATCTGTCTTGTTAGTGTTGCCACCTTGTGAACATGCCGGGGTTTTAATTTTCATTTTCCAGATGACTTGTGAAGTGGAGCACCTCTCCATGTGGCTTTCCGGCCTTTTGTGAAACAACTGTGATGAAATAATGGTTCAAGTTTTTGTTCATTTTTTTCTTAGTTGTTCTGCTTTTTTTCTTACTGATTTTTAAATGCTTTTACCATCAGGATTCCAGCAAGAGTAAGAATTAAAGTCCACTAACTGCTCTTCTAGCTTGCCTCAGGGAATTATGTGAGAAATGCTTTTTACCATTTCTCTCTTTCCCCTTCCTTTCTGTTTCCCTCTGTCTCTTGTCCTTTCAGCTTCAAGGCCTGGGGTGTGCTTTCTCTCAAGCTTGTGGGTTTCCATGTAGCTGTCTTGCTCTGTGGTACCACTCTGCTCCTTCCCTTGGTATCAAGTCTGCTTATTCCAGCCATGGACCCTGGCCCGCTGAGTCTGGGATGTCACTGACTTGTCCTGTCACATTCACGGTATTACCCTGGTTTTAATTTGCATTTAAATTTTAAGTTGATTTAGTTATGTGAGCCATTTTTTTACGTTAAAACTTTGCTTGAAAAATATAGACCAAAAACATTCTTTGGTCTGCAAAGCTTTTCCTGTATGAAAGCTCAATTTTAGGGATAGTTCTAGCTTTCTCGTACCATCTTTAGTTTCTAGGAGTTATGGTATTGGCTGCAGTCCAAATGAAGGGACACTCTTATTATTCCTTAGAGTGTCTCCTCTAAATCCTGCCTTCTTTTGGTGATGTGGTGAGCAGCCAGGAGGGAATCACCTGAAGGTCTCTTCCAGCACCTGCTTCTCTCCTGGGTCCTGTCCTGGCTGCTCTGTTCCCAAATCAAGGGACTGAATAGGGAGCCCTGCCCAAGACATCTCTCTTAGAAAGCTCTCACTTCCCTTTCCTCCCGAGGAGGCCCTCCCAGCCTCACCTGTCTCACTCTCAGTCCTGGGTATCTGAGGTGTGCAGACTGCTCCCTGGTGTCTGGGAGGCTTCTCCTGGGCTTGAAGGCGATTGGGGATAAGGAGAGGAGTCATGCCTGGTCCGTGGGTGGCTACGAAGCATGGATTCTGTCTCAGGTGGCAGAGTGTGACCAGACAGAGGCAGAGACTGATTTTTGTGTGTGTGTGTGAATCCTCTCCTGAGGATATTTTTTCCATTGCTTTTCAGAGAGTGTAGAGGAGGAGGAGGAGGAGGAGGGGGGAGAGAGAGAAACAGAGAAACATCAATGTGAGAGACACATCGACTGGTTCAATGTGAGAGACACATTGACTGGTTGCTTTTTATTTAGTGGGTGGGAGTCTTCTCTGATGATTCTCATAATCTGGGAGGTGGACTCTTGGCCCCAGAATGGCCTCAGAAAGGTTGGTCCACAGGGAAGAGCCTGAAATAGCACTGAGAGTGACAGTGGGACGCGCTTAGACGTGAGCACTGTTCTCAGCACTTCCGGGTCCCCGCCTAGAACCTCACAACAGCCTGGTATGTGTCCTCACCATTAGTAGCCCCAGTTTTCAGATGAGCAGATGGAGGCACAGGGAGGGGAAGCAGCTGTTCCAAGTTGCACAGCTTGTGAGGGCTTTGGACTCAGGATGTGTCCTGAACACTATGTGTTGGGTCCCATGCTTGGTTCTGTCCACATTTGGTTCCATTTAATCTAATAACAGCCCTGTCAGTTAGCTTTTATCACCCCCCATTTCCAGAAGAGAAAATAAGACAGTCTTCCCACGTTTCCTAACCAGTCAGTGGCCAGGTCTGAGGCTTCCAACAGGCACAAGTGTTTCTTGAAATAGCTGAAAACCAGGTTCTTAGACATTTATCTGTTGGTCAGTGTTTACTCCCTGTAAATAACTGCACAGATTGAGGAAATGACATCATTTATCATTTGTTCCATTAAGTCACCATCTTTAAACATAACAGTTTTGTCTATAACTTGCTGTCCAGTGGTGCTAGTGCCCACGAAGCTATTCCAGTAACCCCCCTCCTTCCTTCGGCATGTGGGAGAGGGAGGGCCCAAAGGTCCACCTGCTCCGACCACAGAGCTGAGTTCTGGAATAACATGCACACTTGATCTTGTACAGGTTGTCACGGGAGTAGTGGAAACAAGGCTTAAAATAGAACAGGACATGAAAAATCTCATTGTTCTCTTCTGTAAATACCTTATTGCATAACCCCCAATAAAATCCCCTTTTGGCTCAGTGGATAGAGCGTCGGCCTGCAGACTGAAATGTCCCAGGTTCGATTCCGGTCAAGGGCATGTACCTTGGTTGCGGGCACATCCCCAGTAGGGGGTGTGCGGTGTGCAGGAGGCAGCTGATCGATGTTTCTCTCTCATCGATGTTTCCAACTCTCTATCCCTCTCCCTTCCTCTCTGTGAAAAAAATCAATAAAAAACATATTTAAAAAAAATCCCCAAGTTATGCAAAATAAATTGTATTATATTTTTGAAATTGTATTTATTATACTGATAAAAATGTTCAAATATTAAAACTCACCCCGGAGTGAATAAAAAGAAGTGTTTGCTGAGATTTTATAGTTACTGATGAAAAGTCCTTAAGCACTGACCCAAGGCCTTGTCTATTGCCCAGCTGTCTTATGGCCTTTTCTGACCACCCTCCAAAGCACCCATCAGCCCCATTCCCATGATCTGCTTTGTCCTCATGGCACATGTCAGTTTCTGAAATGTCCTTTTTGCCCGGGGTGAGTTCTTTGTGAGCAGGAACCTTGGCTTGTCATGGTCTTTGAGACACTCAGCAGGTGTTTGCTGGGTGGATGGGTAGGTTCAGTGCTGGGATATAGGCTATATGTGGTGCTTTTGAAGCTTCAGAGACAGTGGCTCCCACCCCCCACCCTCACTCTGGAGGGCACTCACTTCTCCAGTCTTCTGTTTTCTGTCTTTCAGGCTCCCTTCACCTTCCTCTAGCTTCGCCTCTTTCTACACCCAGCCTGGCCCTCTTTGTGTAGTTATCCCAGTTACCCTGGTTACCTAAAAGAATGAACAGTACCCTGCATCTGTGACTCACTTCTGATTATCCCTTTCTCTGGTTAAGCTTTGTGGGTAGTTTATGGAAATCACAGAAGAGATAATCTACAAAACAGCAGAAATCCAGAAGTTAAATAACATACTTCATTGGTGAATCCCTGGGAAAGCTGCCGTTTCTCTAATACTGCAGATGGGAATGCAGAATGGCACAGCCCCTGCAGAGGGGAATTTGGCAATAGCTACAAAATTACATATGCATTTACTCTGTCACCGCAATACACTGGTACATATGAAAAGATCTGTGTAAAGGCTGTGCATTTCGGCACTTTTGACATGCCAAAGGCTTTTCAACAACATAATACCCATTAATAGGGAACGGGTTGAACAGACTGGGTACAGCTACAAGAAAGACCAAGGAAACACTGCATGCTGCTAAGGAGTGAGGGCAGGGTCTTATACTCAGAGGGAAAAGCAGAGGAGGAGAAGAGCGTCTGTGGTGTGCTACTGCTTCTAAAGAGAATTGTGCTAACACATGTATTAGCAAATATCTTACACATGGAATGATAAACCGTAGTTTTGTTTATTTATTTTTAGGGCTCCTTTGGCATAGGGAGGGAACCAGGATGGAAGGAACAGATACAAAGCTAGACTTTTGAATGTACTATATTTTGTAGATTTGACTTTGGAACCATGTAGATACTTTACATCATTATAAAACAAAATTAAGTAAAAGGCTATAACTTAAAAAAATTTTAATAGACATGGTCAGTTTTTCTTTTCCTACCCTTTTTTAAAAATAATTTTTTAAAACTATATTTTTATTTATTTCAGAGAGGAAGGGAGAAGGGGGAGAGAGAAAAACACCAATGATAAGAGAGAATCATTGATTGGCTGCCTCCTGCATGCCCCATACTGGGGATTGAGCCCACAAACTGGGCATGCGCCCTTGACTGGAATTGAACCTGGGACCCTTCAGTCCATAGGCTGACATCTATCGGCCAAACCAGCTAGGGCCAGTTTTTCTCTATAAAGTTTATATGCTGTTTACCTCCTGTCAGTACTTCAGGAGAACTCTTCCCGCCCCCGCCCCCCCCGCCCCCCCATATCTTTGAAAACACTGGAATATCATCTTTTAAAACTTTGCCAATCTATTAGGTGAAAAATAATTTGTTATTTTCATTTGCATTCCCTGATGGCTAGAGTGGTTAATTAAGCATCTTTTTGTTTATTAGCCATTTTGTATTTCTTCTGTGAAATGTAAATTTATAGCCTTTTTTCTGTAAGAAAGATTTCTTCTGTTGGTGTATAAAGACTTTTTTATATGTTGTGGGTATAATTTCTAGTTGTTGATTATTACCAGGTTCAGTTATGTTGCTCAGGCCCTGCATGCAGTAGCTGGCTGTTATTCCATTGTCATGTATTAAAAGGTCTTGTGTGAGAACACTTACATGTGGTACATGTGAAATGCCCACCCTGTTCTTTGAGTAACTTGGACCAGACTGTCCCTGAACTATGTCAGTGCAGGATGTCACCCCATGAGCGCTTTAGAACAATAACAGCTGTTTCTATTCCTTTAAAAATTTTTTCCTATGGCTTATTACTGTGCCTGAGTAGTAAGTAGATCATAAGTGTCCACTTAAGTTGATTTTTGGTGAATGTATAACCTAAATATGATTGTCTTTTGGTTTGAGATTGTTCTTGTTTTTTAGTGATTCATGATAACCATTTTTATGCTCTGTTCAATTGAGTATTTGAATGAAGCAGTTATTTTTCACTAAAATATATATGGTGAAAGTAGGTTTTTAAGATGTTTTTATAGTTGTTAGCATTTGTATTTTGTTCATAGATTTGTTGAATATGTTCCTTTCTTTAGGTTATCACTCCATGTAGGAAACTCATCCTGTGTGCTGACAACAGGAAAGAAATGGAAGATTGGATTGCAGCGCTGAAGACTGTCCAGAACAGGGAGCATTTTGAGGTAGAAAGAAACTCTTCTTGTTGCCCTTTCCTTAGTTTGCTGCTGTCTGGGTGTCTCTCATATGTGGATCGTACAGCTCTGGACTTGCGTTCTCAGCATGGTCCTTGTAAACTAAGGTCGCCCCATCGTACTGCGACCCTGTCTTTTATAACCTTCCTCCTCTCCTCCTCTGGATACTTTATTGATTCCTGTTTAAGTTACCACATTTAAGAATGTCAGAGGTTCACCTTCTCTTTGCTGCCTTTATTTTCTTCTTCCAGCCGACCCAGTACAGCATGGACCACTTCTCAGGGATGCACAATTGGTACGCCTGTTCCCACGCGAGGCCGACCTATTGCAACGTGTGCCGCGAGGCTCTGTCTGGGGTCACGTCCCATGGACTGTCCTGTGAAGGTGTGGACGATGTGTTATCTGCTGGGAAAGGTGGTCTGACCCTAGAGGTCCAAATGTAGTCACCCCACATCGTCAGAAGTGAAGCGATTGCTGTGACCCCATGCTTATTTATTGTGCCTACTGAGGAGTCTTTGATAAGTTCTTTTTTATAGTAATGGATCAAAGGAAAGAAGGGAGGCAGTAATAAGGAGACATGGAGAAGAAAGTAGAGGCCACGGAGGGAAAGAGTTGAAACTGTCAGCCCCAGTGTAGTTATACCCCCTCTTGGGGTGAATTGGGCTGTGGATAAATGGATTGAAAGTTGTCTTCTAGATCTAGAGGGCAGGGTTCCAGTGTTTGGGCAGGATCAGAGAAAGGCAAACTGTCTTCCTCGGGCCAGATCCCACCTGTCCCCTGTTTCTATGCAACTTGCGAGATTAAAAAGGGTTTTACATTTAAAAAAGAATGTTTTTATTGATTTTAGAGAGGAAGGGAGAGGGATAGAGAAATAGAAACATTGATGAGAGAGAAACATAATTTGTCCACCTCTTACATGCCCCCCACTGGGAATCCAGCCGGCAACTTGGGCATCTTCCCTGACTAGGAATCGAACCCACGATCTCTTGGTTTGTGGGTCGACATTCAACCAACTGAGCCACCACTGACTGGGCTGGTTTTACATTTTTATTTTTATTATTATTATTTTTAAATATATATTTTATTGATATTTTACATAGAGGAAGGGAGAGGGATAGAGAGTTAGAAACATCAATGAGAGAGAAACATCGATCAGCTGCCTCCTGCACACCTCCTACTGGGGATGTGCCCGCAACCAAGGTACATGCCCTTGACCGGAATCGAACCTGGGACCTTTCAGTCCGCAGGCCAATGCTCTATCCACTGAGCCAAACCAGTTAGGGCTGGTTTTACATTTTTAAATGGTTGGAAAAAGTCAAAAGAAGATGACTATTTTGTGACACAGAAAGTCAAGAAATGGACATTTCAGTGTCCATATGTGAAGCATGGTTCATGGCGGTCCTTGGGCTGCAGGGGCAGGGTGAGCAGTTGGGATAGAGACTGAACTGGTTACTCTCTGGCCCTTTCCAGAAGGTCTGCCGACTCCTGGCTATACTGGGTGTCTAGTCTCACCGAGATCAGTCCCTACCTATGTCCCAGTAGTTAGTTCATAACACAGGGAGTGCTGTCTGTTTGTTCCAACTGTCCAGGAGGCTTGGGCAGTTCCACTGGACCATCTCCTCAAGCACAGGAAGCAGCTGCCATGAATGAGGCTTGAAGGTTCATGTGTTCATTCTCTCACAGTGTGCAAGTTCAAGGCCCACAAGCGGTGTGCTGTGCGTGCAACCAATAACTGCAAGTGGACCACACTGGCCTCCATCGGGAAGGACATCATTGAGGATGAGGACGGGGTACGCAAAGGGGCACTGGTCAAACTATTGTGGCTCTCCTCTCCCTCATTTCTCTTCCTTGAGGTTTTGAGTTGCTCCCACTCTGCATTTGGGGGCTCACTGTGGGCTTTTGTGCTGCCGAGCTCTGTCCAGTCCCTGTGAGTCATGCTGTGCCCGGGGTAGGAGTGTGGGTGGGACAACCCTGTTCTCCCTCTGCTTGTGGTGAGAAAAGTGTCTTGGTTGAAGTCATTTTGGAGCATCTTTGCCCAAGGTCTTCTGTGCCCCTGTGTGGGGTGCTGGGACATGTCCCTAGTGCATGTCTCTGCTTGGTCTGCAGATTGCCATGCCTCACCAGTGGCTGGAAGGAAATCTGCCTGTGAGTGCCAAGTGCACGGTGTGTGACAAGACCTGTGGCAGCGTGCTGCGTCTGCAGGACTGGCGCTGCCTGTGGTGCAAGGCCATGGTGAGTGAGCGCGGCCCTCTCCTGAATCCTGTCAGTTCCTCGATGGGAATAGCCCATTCCTCCTGCAACTGTAGGCCATATGTGAAGGAGGCTGTGACCCCTTGTGATGCATGGATTCTTGTTCCAGGTACACACGGCGTGTAAGGAATCCTTAGTGACCAAGTGCCCGCTGGGCCTGTGTAAAGTGTCGGTCATCCCTCCCACAGCTCTCAACAGCATCGATTCCGATGGTGGGTATCAGGCTCTCTCCTGGCCTATCCCGTTCCTCATGCTCTCCCTCGTGCATTCTCCTTCCTCACTCTAAAAGGCTCTGTTGGTGATTTTGAGATGTGGTGGGGAAGAGGTCAGGCCCAGCCATCAGGGGAGAGAACTTATGTACAAAGGTGGTCAATGGTGTCCTGATGGCCACTGGGCAGGCTTAGAACTCAAGGCTGGTACCTTGGTTAAAGGTGATGGATCCAGTAGGCTGTGAGTAGACACCGAGTCAAAGACTTGTGTCTGTCTCTGCTGTGAGCCATTGAAATTATGTGCTAAGTCCGCTGGTCTCCATCTAGTAGCAGGTATTAAATAGCATGTGATTCCATGCTGTTGGCACTTGTCCAGAGCATGTTTGATGATGCACATTAGTAAGTCAAGCATGGCAAACCCTCTGGCCACGAGTTTGACATGCTTGTAGTAGTGTTTGTTGGAAAGGTGGGAAAGTGGGGCCTATATCCGGGAGGAAATCAGCTCTTCAGAATAAGAGCAAGAGTGAAAGAGCAGTGCGGTGCCCCTTCTTTCTGAAATTTAGAATCCTTGTAAATATGAAGTCAGACTGGATGGGCACTCACTCTCTTCTGTAGGGATAACGGCGATGTGGAAATATGCTGATTAACTCTTGCTGGTTCTGTGTAAGTTACAGGGCCCTCGGGTGATTACTTCCTACAGGATCAGGCATGCCCATCTGTCTTTCATGGCTTTTAGTCTTCCTCTGCCCTTTTCCGTTCTCAATCCAGGCTTCTGGAAGGCCACATGTCCTCCGTCCTGCACAAGCCCCTTGTTAGTCTTCGTCAATTCAAAAAGTGGGGACAACCAGGGCGTGAAGTTCCTCAGAAGATTCAAACAGCTGCTGAACCCTGCCCAGGTTTTTGACCTCATGAACGGAGGGCCACACCTTGGGTAAGCTTGTAAAATAGATCTTTCTTGGAGTTTAAACATTTTTTGAAGATAATGCATGTTTATTATTAAGAGATTCAAACATACATTTTTAAATAGGAAATAAAGGCCGTGTTTCTTGAATCACCCCCTCGTTCCCCAAATTCTACTCGCAGAGGTACCCACTCAATAGTTAATAGAGTTGGGTGTCCTTCCAATTTTCAAATGTATATTTCAGGCGTGCACACACACTTTTGAACTGAATGTGGTGCATTGTTGCCTGGCATTGTGCAGTATACTGTTTAAGGGTGTCAGCATGCAATCGTGTGGGCGTTTTCTGATGTCAGTGGTTACAGACTTGCTTTGTGGCTTTCAGTGGCTGCTTAGTATTGGGGAGACTTTCCTCCAAGGAGGCCAAACAAGAGAGTTTTCATTTTGGAGGCACAAGAAGATGCTCACCTTGCAGGTGCAGTGACACATGCAGACGTGCGAGGGCCCAAGTAGCTGGAGAGCTGATGTGTCTTCTTCCTAGTTTTGTGCATACTATAGGTTTGTAAAGACATTTGCTTCTGTAAATTTTGTCGTTTGAACTAACTCCGTCCTCATTTGGAAGCAGCAGTTCAAGGTCAGCGCTGTAAGCCTCCTAGCTTGTGAGGGGATGGATCACAGGGTATTTGTAGTGGGAACTGCTTGGGGGCCTGTTCTCTGGTTTGTGTTTTCTGGGAGGGTGCTGTGTTTGGAGCAGGGGCTGATGTAACAGGAGCTGCGGGGCGGGGAGAGGATGTGCACATACCCCCAGGGCCTGATGTGGGGGTGTTCCCATGGCAGTAGCTGCTGGAGAAAAGTCCCATGGCAACTTTCTAGCCTGCTCCCTCCAGGCAGCACTCCCGAGATGTAGATAGGTGGACTCAGTTAACTGAATGACATATTCACCGCTGGGTTTAGAAAGGAATCTTTTTAGTTAAAAAATGGGGCCAGTGCTCTGGCCGGGTGGCTCAGAGGATTGTCCCATACACCAAAAAAGGTGAGGGTTCAATCCCCGGTCAGGGAACATACCTAGATTTTGGGTTTGATCCCTGGTTGGGGTGCATATGGGAGGCAACCTATTGATGTTTCTCTCTTTCTCTCTCTCTGAAAGCAATAGACATATCCTCAGGTGAGGATTAAAAAATGGGGAGGGGGGTAGTGAAGGGATCAGACAGCCCTTGTCCTGATATACTAAACAGGTTCACTCAGCGAGGCACCGAGAGTGTTGGACGAATGCTGTGGAATGGCTTTGGACAGGGAACTTGAGAAGAACCAAATATTCCTTGGCTGCATGCAGACCCGTGTTTGGGGTGGTGTTGTGTAGGAGACGGCGCCCCACAAAGGCACAGGGGCAGTTGGTTTAGTAAACTCTTATTTCTGGGAAGCAGCTTCGATCTCACACTTTATAAACAAACTTAGGCACACTGTTTCATTTTCTTGATTCCTGCCCTTGATGTGTCACCTGTCCTAGGAGAGCAGGAGGCCTGGGAGAGGTCAGTGTTCTCAGAGGAGCACCCTGACAGTCAGAGGCAGCCTTGCTGCTTCAGAACCTCACCTATGTTTATTCCCTAAGTCACGTGCATCCCTCATTCCCTTTTGTCTTTCCAGGACGTCCTCTGGCTCAGATTCAGCTAGATGGAAGGCCTACTAAGGTGGGCCCCTGCCTGCCGGGAGTGCAGCACATGGACACATAGTCAAGGTCACACGACAGCGTGTCTGTCACCATGACAGGGAGACATGCAGATTCTGTGAGAACCACAGGAGGAGTTTATAAATCAAATCGGGGTTTCTCAGTTTCTCCCTGAGCCAGTGTTTGAGGAGAATTGGTGTCATGGGGGGAGGGAGGTTTGGAGCCTGTTGGGCAGAAGGTACTGTGTGTGCCAAGAGGTGAGAAGACAGTGGAATGTCAGCTGCTGGCCAGGGAGGGTTGTGGGTGCTGGCCGAGAGGTTGGAACCTTTCCTGGAAACAAGTGGCAACTAGTTAAAGTGAGACACTGGACAAGACTTGATTAGGGAAGATCATACTGGTAGCAATCAGAGGTATTCGCAGGAGACGTGAGCTAGGAAGAAGGCTCATGTAGTGCTTATGAGAGAAGCAATGGTGGACGGGACAGCGGGGTCTGGTCTGGTGACTGTTTTGATGGTAGCTCTGCTATTTTCCCAGGAGGGGAACCTAGGACACCCGAGTGACTCTTTTGGTAGACAAGTGCAAGTATTGTCCTTCAGGAAAGCCTGGAGGTCATGGTTTAGGGTCATTCAGGGTCATCGGCATATGTGTGGTCTCTGAAGCCAAAACTTGGATCAGGCCACTCAGGAAGTGGGTGAGGAGTGAGCAGAGGGGGACACTACATGCGAGGGGCAGGTGACCACGAAGAGCTCGGGAAGCAGATGGAGGTGGGTCACGTGGGGAGGAGGGATGGGTCACATCACCTGGGAGGATGCAGTGGCCCAGCGGGAAGGTAAAGTGGACATAATTGTGCTTCTTGGGCTCCTCAGCTGCCCATGCAGGTTCTGGCTGTGTGTGAGGACTAGGCAAGTGGGGCGTGGGGACTAGGCGAGGGGGTAATGGGCACAGAGGCCTCGGGTGGGAGGCTTTTGCTCTCAGGTGCCCAGTGGCCCCAGCAGGCTGAGTCTGAGCACCTGGGCTCTGCCTCTGAGGGACTTAATCACAGGGAAGGTGCAAGGTCGGCCTGAGGACCACAGACGGGGCCCTCGCCCAGGACTAACTGCCATCATTTGTCATTTAGAATGCACCTCATCTCATTACATTCTCTTTTCTTTGCAGCTTACGCTTATTCCAGAAGTTTGATACATTCCGGATTCTGGTTTGTGGTGGGGATGGCAGTGTTGGCTGGGTCCTCTCTGAAATCGACAGCCTCAATCTTCACAAACAGGTGCCTGAATGTGGAGGAGCCCAGCCCTGGGAATGGGGTGGGGGTGGGGGGGTGATGTCACAGTTAGAGAGAAGCTGGGCTGTCTTGGTGACACTCCATGTCCCCTTGGAGTACTGTTCCCAGGCAGGGGTCAGCTAAGGTCTGGAAGGGAAGAGCTGGTAGCTCGATAGTATCATGGGGCCGGGGGCTGGGGCTGGGGCTGGGGCTGGGGAACAGGAACTTCACAGTTAGAAGTAAAGGTATGACCTTTTTGTCTACTTAGTTGGGCAAAAACGAATAAGATGAACAACGGACAGGTGTGGGAAAGGACAGTTTTTTGTGGCATCAGGAAATGAGATTGGTGCAGTCTGGAAGGACAGCAGTGTGGCAGTACAGATCAGAGTCTAAAGGTTGGACGCTCTTTGAAAGAGCATAGCTGGGAAAGGGTCTGTATGATTTTCACCAGTAGTCGTTATGAATGCCCAGGTAGGGGATCATCAGTGGGGGAGTGAGCTAGCTTAGCGCAGAGCTTTGCCAGGCGGAAACCACCCGCAGATCTCCATTTCCTGCCAGGGGGTGAGTGCAAGATGCCACAACATGCTGGTTTATAAAGTGCAGGCACGGAACAGCATGGGTGATACGAGTCTGTTGTTGATAGAGCGAGGTCCAAGGAAGCCTAACTGTGACTTGCAGTTCCAATAAGTCTATTTCTGTCCCTGCTCTCCAGGGTATGTCTTATTTTTTTATTTCTTCACTACTGGTGAAATCAAACATCTCAATTAACCGTGAATTTTTTTTCTTTTTCTTTTTTCAATATATTTTTATTGATTTCAGAGAGGAAGAGAGAGGGAGAGAGAGAGATAGAAACATCAATGATGAGAGAGAATCATTGATTGGTTGCCTCCTGCACGCACCACCTGGGCATATGCCATGACTGGGAATCGAACCATCACCTCCTGGTTCATAGGTCGATGCTCAACCACTGAGCCTCGCCATCCGGGCTAATCATGACTTTTTAAGTGAGTTACCTGTTTATGTTCCTTGCCTACATTTCAATTGGGGTATTTGCCTTTAAAAAAATTAAAAAATTTTAATTTTTAAGGATTATTGTCATATTAGGGGTGTAAACTCTTTGTTGGTGATATTTTTTCCTAGTTTGTCATTTGCTTTCAACATACTTTTTTCCAGATCTTCGACCTGACTCTCAGGTGGGGTGGACTGTTTTTAGGCATTTTTTAGCCTCTGGCACTAAAATGATGTTGGAAGTTGGACAGTGAACTCTCCAGCAAGGCCACTTGCTCAGGAAAGAGAATGCTGCCCTCTAGTGGTAAAGTTAGAGCACTACACTTAGGTCCTGTGTTCTGTTGACTTCCAGGATGATCTACAAGTTTGTCACTAATCAGGAAGGCAGGTTTCATCCACTCAGCTGAGTTCAGTGAGCACTATCTCCTTTGGCTTCTCTGTGGCACTTGATTCTCTGGTCAGCCATCTTTCCCCTAGCTTTCCTTGGTGTTTCTCGTCTTCCTGGCTGCCCCTTCCCACCTCAAGCCCAACATTTCCAGCACTGAGCACCACTCAGCCCTGCCCGCCCCCTTTCTTTCCTTAGAGTCTGAAAATTATCATCCACCAGACATCCAAGCCAGAGATTTGGCAGTTGGTCATTCTTGATTCTTCCCTTGCCCTCCCTCCTCATTTCTACTTAGTTGCTGGGCTCAGTCCTGCCACCCCAGAGTGTCTAAGCTAGCCCCTGTGTGCTGCCGTCCACCCTCCCCGGGGACTTTCACCATGGGCAGTTCTGCCCATGAACCCCCCCTAAGTGTTCTTTGGTGGCCCCTTGTCTTTAGGACAAAGTCCAGACTTCATAACACAGCTTGCTAGGGTCCCAGTTTGGCTCCCTCTTCCTTTTCTGCTTCTCTGACTTTTTCCTCACTACCCTCCTCTTGATGGAACTCTGACTTGGCAGGGGGTCACCTCTCCAGCTGGACCATTACTGTCACCTCCATGCCTTCACCTCCACTGCTTGTGCCTTTTCTTTTAGGTTCCAGGGAGCCAGTGCCAGGACCTCTTCACCTAGTGCTCGGGCTCCTGGTCCTCACCCTCCAGCTTGCTGTCCCCCACAGGGTGGCAGGGCCTCCCTTGTGGCTGGAGCAGGTGACCATTGGGTGTGCAGTTATTAGGACCAGTGACCCACCCTGCACACTGCATGTAGACGATGGAGGTGGAGAGGTCTCGGCAGCCAGTGTCTAGGGAGCTTCCTGAGGACTGACTTGATGTGGTGGGAGCTCTGGGGTGGGAATTCCAAGGGGAGGGTTGAGGCCTGAGCAGTGCAGGGGGGGTGGTCTCTCTGGGGAATAGCATGTAGAGGTATGTTGGCTGAGCACTGGGTGTGTTTGAGTTTTGTGGCCAGACTGGATGTCCTGGTGCCTGTTCTGATGGGACTTAGAAGCCATTGCCAATGTTTTTGGAGGAGTAAGATGACGCTAGTGGTGTCTTTAGAAGATGAGCTTGGCTTCAGTGAGTCAGATGCAGTGGATGGAGGGACAAGCGGTGGGAGTTACAGAATCATTCTTCAGGGGGTCAGACACTCAACAGTCAGAGACAGGACTGTGGCCATAGCTGTAAAATGGGAGGGGAGGGGATTTGGGAAATGTAGATCAGAGAGGTACTAGAGCAGTGGTTCTCAACCTGTGGGTCGCGACCCCTTTGGCGGTCGAACGACCCTTTCACAGGGGTCGCCTAAGACCATCCTGCATATCAGATATTTACATTACGATTCATAACAGTAGCAACATTACAGTTATGAAGTAGCAACGAAAATAATCTTATGGTTGGGGTCACAACATGAGGAACTGTATTTAAAGGGCCAGAAGGTTGAGAACCACTGTACTAGAGGGTAGTTAAAATGTAGCAACATGTGAGATACAGCTTGTGGAGAGGGAGGACTTTTCTGTGGGATTAGAAAGGCCGTGGGCTCTGTGGCTCTGCCTGGGATGGAAGCCCCACTCCTTTTGGAGCAGGTCTCTTCCACTGAGTTCAGCCACCATTGTCAGCAAAGAGGAGGGGGCTCAATACTGTATCTTCCCACTGTGTTCTGCCAGTGTCAGCTGGGAGTGCTGCCCCTGGGCACAGGGAATGACCTGGCTCGCGTGTTAGGCTGGGGCTCGGCCTGTGACGATGACACCCAGCTCCCGCAGATCCTGGAGAAGCTGGAAAGAGCCAGCACCAAGATGCTGGACAGGTGAGTGGGGCGCATTCTCGTGCTGCACCACAGGAGCTGGTTGGAGACAGGTCACCTCGACCAGCTGTTCTTACCTGGGGTCCCTGCGAACCATAGGCCTTTGACAAATAGTTGTAAAAATTTGACCTGAGCCGGAATTCTTTTTTCCTGGGAGTTAAGTTTTGACCAGGATTATGAAAAAGATAACAGACAGGTTATGAACTGAGTGCTGAGGTCTTCTCTTGAGGCCAAGCCTGATCCACTGGGGCTATTAAAGAAGGTGGCTCTGTCCCCTTGAGCCATTGCAGCCGTCATCTGATGCCTATCAGTAGAGTGCTCATTCTCCATAATTGAGCAACCCCATTTTCTCATGTTCTGTTCCTAGAAGGATCTTAAGTATTGGATACATAGTCTCTGTGTGTTTAATAACACTTTGGCATCCTTCTTGGGTGAACTGCTTTGAGTTCTGACTCATGTCTGAAATCCTGCTAACCAGAGCCTGTGGTGGATTGGTGTCATTGAAAATGCTCATGTTCTTCACTATCCGTGGTTGCCATGAGCAGGTTTGATCACGCATCCACTCAGCTGCCCCTCCCATGGTGTGCATTTGATGAAGAGCTGGCTGCTGGCTTTCTCTTCCATCACTGGAGCCATAGTGACTAACTGGTGTAGCATTTTTTCTTAGCTATGGG
Source organism: Myotis lucifugus (assembly GCF_000147115.1). Classification (NCBI taxonomy): domain Eukaryota; kingdom Metazoa; phylum Chordata; class Mammalia; order Chiroptera; family Vespertilionidae; genus Myotis; species Myotis lucifugus. The sequence continues at coordinate 28,397,644 of NW_005871051.1, forward strand.
AGGAGCCAAGTTAGGGACACAGCCAAGATAAAGGACTTACAGATGAAGTTAGAATTGTTGTAAGGTCAGGTCTCCAGGACACAAGGAGGGAGGTGTAGGGCCTGCCTGGGAGGTGGAGCAACCTGCTGGGAGCTGCCTTTGTGTGCAGGTGGAGTGTCATGGCCTACGAGACTAAACTGCCCCGGCAGGCCTCCTCTTCTACCGTCGTCACCGAGGACTTCAGCGAGGGTTCCGAGGTATTTTCCGGTTACCTCCCCTCCCCTTCCCTCCCCTCCCCTGCACCCCAGTGCTCTCATGCCCAGCCCTAGGTTAGAGGAGTTCAGGGTCAGCTCAAGGTTGAGGTGGAGCCACATGGACTCTGACCTCCCCAGGTTTTGGGTCATCTGGATGGAGGCTTCCCAGTTGTCATCAGGATTTGGGGCCTTCGTGGTGACACTTCCCTAGGACTTCCCACCCTCCCTGCACCTGCTGCTGCCCCATCATCCTCTTCGTTGCCTCCCTTTGCAGCTAGCTATGCCAGTTCAACCATTCACTTTTCTTTTTGTTTTAGGGCTATTATGTCTTAATAGTTCATAAGGGCCTAAACTTTGCCTTCCTTATTTTATATCCTGCAGTAGTGTAGTCCTGGCACATAGCTGTGCTCATCCCCACTGGGCAAGCTGGCTGCTGGCTGAGCAGGAGAGAGAACTCTGCCAGGGGCCGTCTGCTCACCAGCAGGGTCAAGGACAGTGGGCTAGATCAGCGATTGGCAAACTGGCCCCCACCCACATCTTCCTGGGCCTGCTTTGACATGACCTGTGAGCAGAGAATGGTCTGTACCTTTCAAGAGAGGAAGACTATGTGTACAGTCTAGCTGATAGTAAAGTTTGTTGGCCCTGGGCTAGGGACTAGGGATTACACAGCATCAGATCTCCCATTTCAGCAGGCAGAGATGAGTGAGGAAGGGGGAACTTACATTGAGAGAAGGAGATGGGCCAGGCCACATTCCCAACCAGGTAGACAGATGTGTTGTCTGCTGTGAATGGAACCTGAGTTAAGGAGTGTTGCCTATGGAAACAGGATAGAAGATCCTAGTTCCTAGCACAGGCTGCTGGTGGTGAATCTCAGGCTAAAGGACAAAGAAACATGAGATACTTGTCTTTATCAATATGCTCTTTTTTGTTAAGGCCCTTCTGTCCACATCTGGATGAAGCCTTTGACATCTTTCAGATAGCACTGGCAGGTCTCAGATTGTTGAAGGAAGTGAGCTGAGGCCCGACTAGCGGGCGCAGTGGGTGAGGAGTTCACTGGGTGAACTTCCTACAATGATCCCACCCTGTTTTGGGGTAATTGTAGGTGCAGCAAATTCTCTTCTATGAAGATTCGGTCGCGGCCCATCTTTCCAAAATCCTGACTTCTGACCAGCACTCGGTGGTGATCTCATCAGCGAAGTGAGTGCCAGCTGCCTCGGGGGGTGGGGGGGTGGGGGGGGGCAGGGGCGCCCACACGGGGCCAGTCCGCAGCCAGGACTGTGTCTAGAAGCGATTTTCTGCGCTTTCTCCCAGAGTGCTCTGCGAGACGGTGAAGGACTTTGTGGCTCGAGTGGGAAAGGCCTATGAGAAGACGACCGAGAGCTCGGAGGAGTCTGAGGTCATGGCCAAGAAGGTCTGTTCCCTGAGCCCCTGACTGGGAGGGTGTCGGGATGAGAGGCACTCCATTCCACTCCATTTGTTCCCGTCCAGTGCTCTGTCCTGAAAGAGAAGCTGGATTCGCTCCTCAAGACCTTGGATGACGAGTCCCAGGCCTCGTCCTCTCTGCCCACCCCGCCGCCCACCATTGCTGAGGAGGCAGAAGATGGAGACGGAACGGGCAGCAGCTGTGGCTCAGCTGTGGACCGCTCGATGGGGTCAGCATGTCCAGCCCGGCCGCAGATATTCAGGCCTCGGGAACAGCTCATGCTGAGAGCCAACAGCCTGAAGAAGGCGATTCGTCAGATCATAGAACACACAGAAAAAGGTAGCTTGTCTCTTAATGACAAAGGGAGCTTTCTTCACGCAAGTGCTGGGCACGCCCAGTTTCCTCCGAACATGGTGCTGGAAAGGCATCCACCATGTAGGTCAAAGCCTGATAGCCCGAGGTCACTTCCGGCCTAGCGGTTTATCTCTAGGCTGCCTGACAGGAGGCAGCACCTCCTACCTGAGCGCATGCCTGCAGCGTTTCTCCCTGCTCACCTACTTGGTCTGATGTAAAGACTGTGGAAAGAGAACCCAGGGATCCAGAAAGTAAAAGGCAGAGCTGGAGGGTGCCCCTGGCTGGTGAAAAGGTGCCTCATGGGCATACGCAGGGGGCTCCTTGGAGAAACTGATCCCTGAATAGGGGACCCACTCCCTAGAAGGGAGCTAACCTGTGGGAACTCTGCCCAACCAACCTCGGGTGCAGCCCTGCAGGATGTGTGTCCTCCAGTTGGAGGAGGGGCTGCTCTGGGGGAGTGTGTTCTGAGAGAGCCGTGGTGCTTAGAACTGAGGTGCTCTTAGGACACCTGGAGAGGTGGGCCCCATCCATCAAGTCAGTGGACAGAGAGAGGTTGGAGGTTGGGGGAGCCCAGGGAGGTGGTCAGAGAAGTGGGGGGACCATGTGCACAATGGTGTCTGAGTCAGGACTGCTGCAGTGGTGGAGGGTGCCCTGGGCATGGGCAGGTCATTGGCCTGGCGTGCTGACTGCCCACCATCAGCCTGGGGCCTGGGAGAGGTAGATAGACCACATAGGATAAAGATTTGCCTGGCTAGTCACTCCCTTTCTCCAGACTCGGTTTGCTAAGCTTAGATGAGAATGCTGAAAAACCACATTGACCTGTGAACTTCATTGCCTCCAACCTTGCCGGGACCCCCAGATCCCTCCTCGGCAAGTTTTTTCTTGTCTTGGGTCTGTCTTGTCTGTCATTACCCTCGGAAACGATTTCACATGTCCACACCCTTCAGATGCTTTCCTAGCCCTCACCTTTTCACTCTGAGCAGATCAGCCTGCTTCTTGCTTCCGTGAGAAGAATAAGTCGTGACCTCCTACCTACATACTGGTGGATGCACGAGGTGGAGCCCTCACCACATCTCCCAGGGCTGCTCTAGGCTCTCAATCTTTCACTCACCTTCTTTCCACATCTTCAGCCTCTGGGCCCTCCTCCCCAGCCAGCTGGCACCGATGCCCGGTGCCCATGGTACTTGCAGTGTGGTAGGCCCAGGGGGACAGTGGGTGAGGTGGGAGCTTCAGGTCTAAGCTGTAGCCAAGAGGACATTTGAAGGAAAATCAAATTGGTAGATGAAGAGGGGAGTCTGTTCAGCAGGACCTCCATCAGCCTGGCCTTGCCTACAGTAATGTCCTTGGGCTGAGCTGTGGACGTTCTTTCCATGCAGCTGTCGATGAGCAGAATGCCCAGACCCAAGAACAGGAGATGATTGTCTTAGGTCTCTCTGAGTCAGAGGAGAGAAAGGACCTGAAGTCAGAGGACACCGTGTGCCACAGTGAGAGCTGCGGGGTTGCCAAGCATAGAAGTCTCCGCAAAGGTACAGCCGCCAGCTGGGTGACCCTCAGTCCTGCGATCGGGCCTATGACACTCAGAAAGCTTAACACATGGCCTTTCCCTGTACCACCTGCTGTGCGTCGTTTGTCTGGGGGCAGGTGGGAGGGGGTGCTGGGGAGCGGGGAGCCTTGCTGCTGAGGAGTGTGCTTTCCTCAGAACCTCCCTGTGCCCCAGACCCAATAGGGCTCAGAACCTCCCTGTGCCCCAGACCCAGTAGATCTCAGAACCTCCTGGTTGCAGCCAGCCACATGCCATGAACATAGGAAATTTGTTCCAGCCAGAGCCAGCCTGGCCTGGCATTTAGGTCAGGGCATCACCCAGCCCCACGGGTCCTCTTCCTGTGCCCCTTATCTGTCCTGGAACAGCTCAGGCTCCAGGTGTGGAGAATGTCCCTGCCCCCTGGCTGTTCATGGCCCCTCCCTTGTACCCAGGCAAGCCAATAACAGGTATCTGTCTCGGAGTTCACTCCATGGTCATGACCACTTAGAACGCGTCCCCAGTGTGAGTAGGGTCCAGCCCCTCGGTGCCCCGCCCCAGCCTCACCCTCTTGAAGGCATTCAGACCCACTTGCCTCTTGTCCCCTCTTTGTCTCTCTCTCTGGGCCTCTTTCTTTATCTCACCAGCTCCACATGGGCTGACCAGTGGCTTGTAAGCTCCTCACTTCCCCCGGCCCCTCCACCTGGCATTTCCCTAGTGAACTTTCCCAGTAGTCAGTCATGGTTTGTTTTGAACAGTCTTGTGGCTTTGTGTCCTGTTTTTATAGTGTCCAAGTCCCCATGTGAGAAGCTGATCAGCAAAGGGAGTTCTGCCTCTCTTCCTCCCCAGTCAGGAAGCCGGGATGGCCTGCCAGCGCTGAACACGAAGATCCTCTTCCCGAGTGAGTGTTCCCACCACCAGGTGGGCACAGTGGTGAGCCTGTCTGGGAGGGTGTCAGGCCCGTCGCTTTGCCCGGCACTGGGTCTGTGGGAATAAACGAGACCGGGTCTCTGTCCTCCAAGAGTCTATAGGTCCTTGGGAAAGTAGATAGAATTCAGAGTTCGGTCACGGTATGAAAGTGCTCTTAGTCATTACAAAGGGCAGATGGCACCCAGATCGCCTCGCAGGTGGGGGTAGGGGGGTGGGGCTCCAGGAACGCATGTGAAGCAGGCAAAATAGTTGTCCTGAGTGAACAAGGAGGGTGGCAGGCTGTGGGTGGGACTGTGGAGTCGTGCCTCTGTTTCTAGTATGACTGCAGCAGGAGCAGTTAGCCGCCGGGAGGGCTGGCCCAGTCCTCTTCCCTGCCCTTGCTCTCATTTGCTGGGATGAAGTGCAGGCAACTCCGGGGCAGTGGTGACAGACCTTATCTTCATAGGAAGGAATGCCATAAGGGGTTGAAATTGCCAGCAAGGCTCCCTTAACCAGCTTCAGGTAGAGTCTGGAGGCCTCCTAGCCACACCATCTACTCCTATAAGTGATTTGTCAATTTCTAGTGAATCTCCACTAAATAAAAAGAAAATTCCAGAAGCCCTTGGGAAGTGAGCCCTCGGAAATGAGGAGCATTTGGGTAGCCAGTGATAAAGATATTACTGGAGGCATGGATGGGCAGAACGTTCAAAAATAGGTTTCATCTCTGCCTTAATGTGTGATTTAAAGATTTTAAATTGATGCAGGCGGCTTGAAGGTGTTTATTTCTCATGACTGTAGCCTTCCAAAGCTGGATGACTGGGTTCTAAGATGAGTCGTATGAAGAGCTCATTCTGGCGGAGCTTTGTACATTTAATGAGGACTGTCTTCACAAGCCATTTTTGTACGTGTCTCACAGGTGTTGATTTCTATCACCAGTATGTTTGCTTTTGTCTCATGAATATGGGTTGTCTCCCTCACAGATGTTCGCGCGGGGATGTCTGGTTCCTTGCCTGGCGGTTCAGTTATCAGTCGCTTATTAATTAATGCTGATCCCTTCAACTCCGAACCAGAAAACCTGTGAGTGTGGCATGAACCAAGGGGGCATGTTGGTAAAAGAATGCTGGAGCCTAGAAAAGTGACTTGGCATTAACTGGAGTAATTTGTGAGCAGTTGACTAGGGGACCCTTTTCCAGCTGGTGTCAGCTGGTAAGGAAACCCCAGAAATGGGACGATGGGATGTAGCCTGTGGGACGATGGGATGTAGCCTGTCCTGGCTCATTTCCGATGGTCATGAGGCAGCGTCTTCTGAATATATGTAATGTTCTGAGTTTTTGGCAGGTTCAGAAACTCCAGTTGGGAACTAACTTTCCACTTGTTCTTCATTATCACTGTTTGGTAACCTCGACTACTTCCTCCCCACCCCCCACCCCCCCACCCCCCCTGCTGTTCTGCTGCTTTCTCCTATGGGGTCTGCTCCCGTTAGAGCTGCAGTCACAGATCCCTGGGCTGGAAGCTCCTGGTGATGCCCAGGGAGACACTGTCCTGGGCTGAGATGTGTGGGGAGGAGAGTTCCAGAGCTGCTTTGTGCTCCCGCACTGTGTCCTCTGCCCCTGGCCTGAGGCAGTGAGCAGTGTGTACAGCAGTTCAGTTGAATCTGTTCCTGTGTGTGTACAAGCCATTGCAGACACAGATGGTGTTTGAAAACCCATTCTTCTAGGTTTTCCTTTCTGCTGGCTGATAGCAAGTTCTGGGCAGTTAGCGACAGGTGGTAGTGATTGGTTAGAAGTTGCCAACCATGTGTTTGGTGTGGTCGGGGAGAGCTGTTGAGAAATGTGCGGTTACAGAGACTCTGGGTTTTGGGAACGTGAAGCTGGAAGTACGCAGAGTGACAGTCCTGCCAGACCAGTTGCCAGGGAGCTGCCTCTGTTCAGACACCTGTTGCCACGTGCTGGCCTGCCCAGTGCTTGGGCATCCCGTCTAGGACCTGCCACTGCCACCTACAGGCCTGTCTGCTCCTCACTCCAGGCCCCTCCCGGGGTTGCCTGGGCTCTTGTTTGGACCCTTCCTGACATTGTTTCCTCGAAAAGGCCTCCTGTGAGCAGTGTCCTGGCCCCCCCCTCCCCCCCACAACCCCATATTTTGTTTGTTTTCTTAATCTGAGATCTCTGAGGTTCCAAGTCTGGCCGCCACAGCCATTGGTCTATCTTTGTTCTCTCCTCTTCAGACTGGGGAGACTTCTCCTTCACCTAGGGAGACCAAAGCTGCTTTCCTCCTCCACCCAGGCTGGGGCACCAGGCCGCCACCCGTCACCCCAGGACCTGGTCATTCTGTCTGTGCTGCCATGGCCTTCTGTGGCCTGCCTGTCCACTTCCCAGGCCCCCGAAGCCCTGCTTCCTCCAGGCCCTGAGCCCTGGGAACACTGTTCAGTGAAGGGAGCCAGACGCAAGAGCCCCTTGTTGTTTTGGGACCCCATTTCTATGAAATGTTCAGAGGAGGCAGATCCATAGAGATAAGAAGTTGATTAGTGGTTGTCGGGGGCTGGGGAGGGGTTGAGAGTGCTGGCTAACGGTGTGAGCTTTCTTTTTGGGGTGATCCTGTAATTCTGAAATGGATTGTAGTAATGGTTACATGACTCTGTGATTGCATCAAAATTTCGTTGTAGTCCTAGCTGGTTTGGCTCAGTTTTCAGATGGTCGGACCCACGGACTGAAGGGTCTCAGGTTCCATTCTGGTCAAGGGCATGTACCTCAGTCGCAGGCTCTATCTGCGGTCCTGGTCGGGGTTTGTGTGGGAGGCAACCAATCGATGTGTGTCTCTTACATTGATGTTTCTCTCTCTTTCCCCCTCTCCCTTCCACTCCCTAAATATCAATGGAAAAGTATCCTTGGGTGAGGATTAATAAAACAAAATGAAAAACAGCCCCCCAAAATCTCATTGTACATTTTAAGTGAGTAAACTATATGGTATATGCATTATTTCTCAACACTGTTACAAAAAAAAAAAAGAGTTTTGCCTTCAGGAAGAACTGCTAGAGGTTGGGAAGCTGCTAAACAGGGTTGTTTTAATTGCTCTGAAACCCCTTTTGCAGAGAGTATTACACAGAGAAATGTGTCATGAACAATTATTTTGGCATTGGCCTGGATGCGAAGATATCCCTGGACTTCAACAACAAGCGTGATGAGCACCCGGAGAAGTGCAGGTGGGTGACACCTGTGTGCACACCTGTCCTCGAGTCTTCCTCATTTCTCCTGGTCAGTAAGGTAATTTTTGGAGTCAGCAGATAAAAGGATGTGCAGTGTGCTACCTGAATGCCTTGTGTCTGCAAACGGAGGTGCTTTCAAAGGTGGGTGGAAGCAGGTGAAAGTCCAAGAGGCCAGCTCAGAGGAGGCTTCCCCGAGGGCTGTCCAGGTTTGGGCAAATCCAGCATAAGAAAGCGAGTGACCCCAGTCAATGGGAAGAGGGACTGAGTCTCTTAGGAGACTCATAAGTCTGTGAGGTTCCTATCCAGGGGCAGGCAACACAAAGTGTGCTAAGAAGTGGACAGTGCGTCAGGAGATGGCAGGCTGGTTATTCCACCTGTAAATCGCACACCCAGAAAAGACAGAAACCCCCAGCAGCATTGATCACCAGCACTTACAGATGTGCTTTTCAATTGTCGGGTGGTAAACATAATTTTATAGTCAGAAATCTCATGGTTTATAAAATTTTTGTGAAGTTTTACCTTTCAGGGTATGATTACTTTCTTGAGAAATACTACTTTTCCAGTCAATAAACATACCTCTGTGCCTTCCTTTCATAGATACTAACAGGAACATGTCCTTCCTTAAGGGGTCGCTGAGAATCGCTGAGTCTCACCCTTTTGTGATCAGATGCCACCCCACACTTTTTAGCAATGACTGTAGTTAACTAGAAAGAAAGCCATGACCTACGCCCGTTCTGTCATTCCTTCTCTAGGAGCCGAACCAAGAACATGATGTGGTATGGGGTGCTGGGGACCAAAGAGCTGCTGCACAGGACCTATAAGAACCTGGAGCAAAAGGTTCTGCTGGAGGTGAGCTGGGGGCTTCCTGTGAGCGCTGCTCCCTGTGGACCCCTCGGTGGGAGCCCCCCACAGCGGGGCCTCCTCGGCCCTGGGGCGGGTTGCCTGTGAGGAAGGACTGGTTGATGCCCGAATCTCTCCTTTCCTTTTCCTGCTTCTCCACCACGCAGTGTGATGGGCGGCCCATCCCGCTTCCCAGTCTCCAAGGAATTGCTGTCCTCAATATTCCCAGTTATGCCGGAGGGACCAACTTCTGGGGGGGCACCAAGGAAGATGATGTACGTACAGGGGTTCTGGTTAGCATGGGCCTGAGCTTGGGGGCAGGGAGGCGGTGACCAGAGAGGCAGCCCCTTCAAGGAGCATTAGCCACTTGGGGCCCTGATAGAGCATCAGCACTCGGGGTGCTCTGTCAGTGATGCAGAGGGATGGATGCACACCACCTTTTTTGTATTGGCAGTGGGGGTACAGTGGAGAGCAAGACAGGTGGTGTCCCCTGCTCATGAGAAGGGAGGCTGACTAGAACAGATGTGCTCAGAGGCACAGGTGTGACGCAGAAGCCAGGCCCAACCCTGACTGGTGGCGATCTGGGAAGGCTTCTAGGAGGAGGGGACATCTATGTTGAGTCCTGAAGGATGATTTGGGGCCAGCCAGGTCAGGTGGAGTGTTGGGGGAGGGAAGAAGAGGAGGAGGCTGTTCCAGGCAGAGGGAGCAGCAGATGGAAGGCTTAGTGGCTGGACAGTGACATGGGGCAGAAGTTGTCTGATGGCACTGTGCAGCGGGTGGGGTGCAGAGAAGTTAGAATTCACATGGGGTTGTATAAGCCAGGGGAGAACTTCGGAATTTATGCTGAGAACTCTGGGAGGCAGTGGTAGGTTTTAACCAGGGGCATGGCTTCCTTTGTACATAAGAGCTAATAAAAATAGTTAACACTAATTGGACACTAATATGTGCTGGTCACTCTTCTGAGACTGTGCACATAGTCAGTCCTCATAACAACCCCTTGAGGCATGTACCAGTATTATCCTACTTTACAGATGAGGAAACTGAGGAACAGGGTAATGAAGTGACTTGCCAGGGTCACAAGGCTAGTAAGTGGCAGATTCGGGATTTGATCCTAGGCAGCTTGGTTTCAGGATCTTAGTAACAGGTTCATACTGTAGCTGCTGCTTCAGTTAGGACGCATCACCTCCTTGTAGGGGCCTGTCTGCTTTCACCAGTGCAACAGCCCTAACAGGGAGAAGTATGTGGCATGTGTTCAGGGAAGTGGGAGCCCAGGTCAGCTCTGCCTCCACCTTTCAGACCTTCGCAGCTCCGTCCTTTGATGATAAGATCCTGGAGGTGGTCGCTGTGTTTGGCAGTATGCAGATGGCTGTCTCTCGGGTCATTAAGTTGCAGCATCACCGGATTGCCCAGGTACTGGCTGTGGTCCTGGAGGCAGGGAGGGCCTGGGAGGCCGTCTCTGGGAGAGCAGGACCTGGCCCAGAACCACAGTCTTGACACTGCACTCTCCCCAATAAATGCGTCCTGGTGCAGAGCCCAGAAGAATGGGTGCTCAAAATTGGGACCAATTAGCACCCAGCCTGAGCTCTCTGCCCTGACTTTTTCTGGGGGTGCCCCGTCTACCTCTCTTGCTGAGGTGGGATGAGATGAGACAGGCCTGGCCTGGATTTGGACCATGCCTGCAGCTTTCAGAAGCGGCAACTTGTGCTTAGGAACAGAGGCTGAGCATATATGGCCGGTGGAGAAAGTGTGGCCTCGCCTAGCTACTCTGAGGCCCAGTGCAGGAGGGGATGTAGCTTCTGCGACACCCCCCGCCCCTCCCCATTACTTATTTCTGTGGGGTAGGGGAGGGTGGTGCTTTATGCCCAGAAACCTGGGTGGGAGCTGACACACCAGCTGACTTGAGCCGCAGCCTGTGTTGTCCCACCTGTTCCCAAAGGAGGCTGCTGGGATTTCACTGTTTTAGGTCTTTGGCTGCATTTTTTGTTGCAGAGAGGAGCAGTGCATTCTTCCCCACTTGTGGGCTGTTGGCTCTGTTTGGTGTCGCATGTGCTCAGGGACCCAGTGGCTCCTGGAAGCCATGTGTCCCGACCCTGGGCCTGGCGTTTATGCCTGGTCACTGAGATTTCCTCTGCGACCACAGAGGCAGTTCTGGGCGAGGGGACAGTGGGGCCAGGGCACAGACCCTAAGGCTCCCTGAGCTTCGACCTGGACAGGGATGCTCTGACTGCAGTGTTGGCTGTGGGTGTGGTGCCTGCTGCTCCAGAGGGCAGCTGCCTGTGCCGGGTGCAGGGCAGGAAGGTTCCTGTAGTGCTCAGCGGCTGTGAGGCTCCTTGGTGAGCTCTGTGCACGAGTAATGCTGTGATGTTTGCTCAGTGTCGCACGGTGAAGATTTCCATCCTGGGTGAGGAGGGCGTGCCTGTGCAGGTGGACGGAGAGGCCTGGGTCCAACCTCCGGGATACATTCGGATTATCCACAAGAACCGGGCCCAGATGCTCACCCGAGACAGGGTAAGAGGCTGCCTTTGGGGCCAGGGCTCACCTGCAGGCACACCTGTGCTGCTTCTATAAGAAGACTCGGGGGTTTTTAATGTTTAGTTCTAGGAAATTATTCTTTTTTAGACGCCGGTATTAAGCCAACGGTGTAGGAATTCCTAGGACCGTTTCTCTTCCCCAGTGTAGAAGAGTCTGCCTCTCCCTCTCTGGGAGCCTAGCCTGTCAGGTGTGCTTGTCATTGGTAGAGACATGCTCACCTAGAGGGCAGTAGAAAGTGTAACTCTGGGTTCTCGTGCCCTAGGCATTTGAGAACACACTAAAGTCCTGGGAAGACAAGCAGAAGTGCGAACTGCCTCGCCCGCCGTCTTTCTCCCTGCACCTGGGGATCCTGTCCGAGGAAGAGGCCACCCAGATGGACCAGTTTGGGCAGGCGGCGGGAGCCCTTATCCACAGGTCAGTTTCCGCTCACTGGAGCGCCAGGCTCCACGCCCATCGCTGGCATGCATGGGTTGAGTTCCTCCTCCCAAACCCTTGGTGCTGGTTGGCCTCCTTCACGCAGCCCAGCAGGGTTTCTGCTTGCCCTTGGCTCTGATTTCTTTCCACCGATCCTCTTTGAGAGCTACTCAGTTTACGTAGACGGAAGTTTAAAATCTACGGGTGTTTTCAGAGCCAGCTCACAGATCTGCACGCCTGTCCTGGATTCCTAGGAGCAGTGCACTTACAGCTTCCACTTTAGACCACCCTTCATCTGCTCTGATGTGTGGTGTTTCTCGTTTTCTCTAGCATCCGAGAGATAGCTCAGTCCCATCGAGACATGGAGCAGGAACTTGCCCACGCCGTCAACGCCAGCTCCAAGTCCATGGACCGTGTGTACAGCAAGCCCAGAACCACGGAGGTACCTGCCCTTTTCCGGTCTTGCTCCTCTGGGCATGTGTAGCCCTCGGGCCTCCTCCATGGTGTCTATCCTGGTTGTTCTCAGGGGCTGAACTGCAGCTTTGTCCTGGAGATGGTGAACAACATGAAGGCCCTGCGCAGCGAGACAGAGCTGCTGCTGTCCGGGAAGATGGCCCTGGTGAGCTGAGAAGCTGGGCTCTTGCTGTGGGACTTGGCCATTGTCGCACATTTCAGTCCAGATTTTCTGGCTTTAAGAATCTACTCATCGTTGGGAGGGGCCTCAGAGATCCTGTGACCTGACTGTGTGGTTGGAGCACACACTTCTGGCCACACCTCACCCACGCCATCCCTAGCATGTCAGATTCCTGCAGATGTGACTGCCTTTGTCATCGTAGACAGAATTCTCCCTTAGACGTCTGTAGGTCGGCGACCATCCTCCTGGGCCCTGGTAGGCACACGAGCTCACTGCCCATCCTCACTCAGCCCTGCAGACCTGGCTGAAGCGGCGGCTCTGGGGAAGCACTCAGGGTGGGGAGGTTACTGGGTCACAGGAGCTAACATAGGGAAAGGCCGAGGGATGGCCTGACCAACCTTCTTGTTTTAAAAAATGAGGACTTGAAAGGCCGAGGAGGCGAAACAACTTGCTAAAAGTCACACAGCCGGAGAATGGCCCCAAAAGTCTAGTTTTAATATCCCCTGCTCTTCCCTCCATTGTGCCATGCTATCCTGGAATGGAAGGGCATTTCCTGCAGCTGGTGCTGGCGGGCTGGTCTGTCCCTTTTGACAGAGGGCCCCACGGCACAGGGAGGCAGGTGAAGCGTCAGCCCTGTGAGTGTGACTGTCCAGCAGGCGTGGTTTCCTCCACTGTTTATGAAAGGAGAGTTTAATTCTCTCCCCCAACACTCCTCAGAAGGGGATGTTTAGAGGACCTCTCTGAGTGAGCTCAGCCCTGGGGACTGCGTGGCCCCAGCTCTACTGCTAATAACCAGCGCGTCTCTCTTCCCCACGCGGGAGCAGCAGTTGGACCCCCCTCAGAAGGAGCGGCTGGGGGCTGCTCTTGCCGAGATGGACCGACAGCTCAGGAAGCTGGTGGACACCCCCTGGCTGTGCCAGCCCCTGGAGCCCAGTGATGAAGAGGTATGTGGGCACAGGCCTTCAGCGTGGGCACCCTACGTGCCGGTATTGAGTGTGCTCTGTACAGCTTTGGGGTTAAGATGATGTCAGTCTTGTAGCCCCTGATATGGCTTCTCGAGTCTTCTCTAGTCAGATGCTGTGGAGAGGCTGGCGGGAGGAAGGAGTTGGGGGGTGGTATCGAGAAGGACCCTTGGTGACTGGGCATGTGTTGCCCTTGGAAGCAGAACTGCCTGCTGACCAGGGAGTGGGTAGAAAGAAGGCTGAGCCCAGCCCACTGTTTCCCCTCCTGTGGACAAACATTGGTCGGTTAAATGGCAGCTTTTTGGAAGTTTGTTTTTGACAGGGACAGAGTTGGTGTGTTTGACACTTACTCACACTTTTCTTCTTCACGCATTAGAGACCCCCCACTTGGCACAGGTTCTAGAGTTGGACAGACAGGACCCCAGGCACATTGCGCCCTGGGATGCAGTCACCTCCTGCCGCGGAGAGCAGGCAGCAGAGCCCAGACAGGTGCTTGCCGAAGGGTCGTTTTTGTGGGCAGCGTCTGGGTAAAGGCAAACCCTAGGCTGCTTCCTCTCAGGGATAGCGAGCAGAGTGGGCCAGGAGGAAGTTTGCCCTGGGTGACACATCCCACAAGGTAACTGCTGGACACCAACATTGAGCAGCACAGCCCTCGGCACAAGGAAGCCTCAGATGCTAACTCGGAGTGGAAATTGTGCTCCTGCGTCCTGCCCTGACCACGTCGGGCTCCTCCCTCCACACAGATTTCCTCTGAAGACGGAGAATGGAGGGCTAGGCTTGTCTTCAGTTCATGGGCAGAGGACCAGCTGCAGCCATGGGGGGCTCGCAGCCTGGTGCATGGTTGCAGGGTGACCAGCCCACCCTGTTTGTTTGGGACTGTCTGGTCTTGGTACTAAAAGCCCATGTCACAGGGATTATGGCTCCAATGCTTCAAACCTAAGAATGTTTTAAAAACAAATATCACCAAGTGCTGTGCAGCCGCCACAGAACCAAACACAAACCACCACAGGTCGTCCCTGTGGTGACCCTATAAGCATGTCTAGAGCCACTGGTTTCTAGGTTCCCGGACATGGGCTCAAGGGATAGTGCAGGTGTTAGTCCTTGCAGGAGTCGGTGGGAAATAGTACTGGTAGGTGGAGCCTAAGAGCAGGTTTAGTTACAAACCAGAAACGCTCTGCACTCAGGGAGGGCAGCATGCAACACAGGGAGGGGCTGGGGCATTGCCTTCATCTGATGGAACCTGAGGCCAGAAATTGCAGCCAGATGTCCTCGGAACAGCACTGGGCCCTGGGGCCTCCTGTGGCTCCCCTGCTGGCCGCCTTGCCACTCAGTGCTCCCTCCACCGCTCCGGCTCAGTCTCCCTTGCGAGGGAGGAGATGGGGGTGAAGTGCAGAGGCCCCAAGGAACCCTGGAGGGGATGGTGGCATTTCTACTGACAAATAGGAAAGTCATTTACTTGAAAGAAAAAAAATAAGGCAAATCTATGAGCTGGGTTTTTGGGAAAGTAAAATAAGTCAAACCACTCTCTGGCAAATATAATCAAAGAAAAAATGAACAGAATGCAGTGTTGAAGGGAATGTAACAAAACACAAGAAAATAAAGTAAGTTATAGTAAAAGAAATGGTAATAAATTTTAAAATCTTGATGAGACTGTTGATTTTTCAGGAAAAATTTAAACTATACAAATTGAAATCTGAAGACATTTAAAAAAGAATAGCCACAGAACAACTTGCAAAATAATCTAAGTAAATACAGCTTCCAAAGGCAAACTGCCAAGGAATGTGCTTCCACATGTAAGAAGCAGCATTAAGCTGGAAAAAGACGGACATTGTCCCAGTTCATTTTTTTAAATTGTGGGGAGAAACATAAAAGGTACCAGTCTCTGTCCTGTCTAACTTTAGTGTTAAGTGTATTCACAGTATTGTGAAACAAATGTCCAGAACTTTCAGTTTATTTTTTAAAATTAGCACATTGATTCCAAAATTCAGTGTTATCAGTAGATCCGTACAAGTCATTTCTTTAAATCAAATAATTGATGAAAGAAATGATTTTTAAAAGAACTCTAGCTGGAAAGTGCAGCGGGATTAAAAGGTCATTTTCTGTCCCCTGGGAAATACTGGCATAGGCAGGTCATTGGTAGGGAAGGGAGGGATGGGCTTAGCCAGTGACCTCCTCTTGCCCAAAAGTGTCCATGTCCTGAGCAGCCTTGCGCTGCAGGGGAGGAGCAGGGAGCCATCAGCTCTTACAGGACAGACAGCTGGTTTGTTGGTGGGTGAAGCGGGGGTGGCCGGGGGCGGGGGGGGGGGCGGGGGGGACTGAGGTTGCTTGGGGACCTGGACAGGGCCCTGGTTCAGATCAGCGTACTGAGGACAGACCGACCGTGAAGCAGTTGGGGAGATTGGGCACAAAGAGAATTCATTCGCTATAAGTGGGTTGTTGGTGGTGGTTTCGCGTGATAATGGTGCTGTGATTGTGTTTAAAGAAGAGAGCATTGTCTCTTAGAGTTGCTAATGAAGTAGTCTTGGTGGAATAATTTATCTGAAATGTGTGTATTTTAAAAGGCTGGGGAGTGCTCGCTTTGGCAGCACATATACTAAAATTGGAACGATACAGAGAAGATTAGCATGACCCCTGCACAAGGATGACATGCAAATTCGTGAAGCGTTCCATATATATATATATATATATATATATATATATATATATATATATATTTTTTTTTTTTTTTTAATAAAAAATAAAAGGCGGGGGAGACAAAGTAAGATAACATGTTGATAATCAGCCTCATTCTACTGGTCTCCTGTCATGAATGGATGAACATATCCATATTAAAAGTTAGAAATAAATGTAATGCTCATTTACACTAATAAAAATTATATAAACGCAGGAACAGGATTTTGTTTGGCTCCTGCAGGAAGCGCTGGGAAGTGCGAGGTGGGTGCCAGCCTGTGTGGGGGACCCATGAGCCGGGCTGATGGCCTGGGAGCTGAAGGTCTAGCAGAGCAGCTGGACTTTCGTAGTAGAGGACTTAAAACGTAGAATGCCTGTGATAGGAAGTCCACGAAGGCGACTCTGAAGGGCGTGCAGGGAGATGAGAGCGAGCGGCTCCACAGCACATTCCCACCATGAGGTACTTGTCATTTCCAAACTGTAGGTTTGGTGCAGTGCCAGTGAACATCCCTATGCAGTTTTTCAGTGTGACCAAATGTCCCTATCATAAGCTGCGAAGTCTAACCGTGAGGGTCAGTGTGGGGATGTAGGGGGCTGGGTCCTGGGGCGGATTCCAAGCCGGCGAGGGCAGGAAAAAGGCACAGCTGGGGAATAGGGAACGTGGCTTTATTTGCAAGTGCAGCCAGTGACACATGCTCAGCTTGAAACACAGGTATCTGTGTGCACGGAAGACAGGCCCACCAGGGGGGAAGCAAAGTCGAGTGAGGGATGCTGGGCAGTGCTGGCTCTGCCCGGCCCCTGGAGTGCGCTATGGGGCTGTGGCTGTCCAGTGGGGACTTCGGCCAGGGTCACGCTTGCTCCCCTCCTTGACAGTCTGCCTCCAGGAGTAAATCCAAGGGAAGAGTGCAAAGTGCAGGAAAAGCTTTATTTAGGAAGTTGTGCGTGACACTGATGGGAAAACAAGGCAGTTCTGTAGCTGCAGACAGATGACTCCTGCAGGCCACGGTGGCGGGGGCGTGTGGGTGGGGGGTACGGAGGGAAGAGGGGGGCATCAGCCTGGGAAAGCACTAGAAGATTGGCTAAATAACCTATTTAATAATCTTCCTATAATGGTACTGATATCTATACTAATAAAAGGGTAATATGCTAATTAGACCGGGTCAACTGAACATCCTTCTGGACAAAACTGTGATGGTGGGGGCAGAGGCAGAGGCAGTTAGGGCCGAGATCAGGCTGGCAGGGAAGAGCATTTAGGGCTGAGATCAGGCTGGCAGGGGAGAGCATTTAGGGCTGAGATCAGGCTGGCAGGGAAGAGCATTTAGGGCTGAGATCAGGCTGGCAGGGGAGAGCATTTAGGGCTGAGATCAGGCTGGCAGGGAAGAGCATTTAGGGGCGAGATCAGGTTGGCAGGGGGTTAGGGGCTATCAGGCCGGCAGGGGAGGGCAGTTGGGGGCGAGATTAGGCCGGCAGGGGAGGGCAGTTGGGGGCATTAGACAGGCAGGCAGGTGAGTGGTTAGGAGCCAGTGGTCCTGGATTGTGGGAGGGATGTCCGAGGGGTCCCAGATTGGAGAGGGTGCAGGCCAGGCTGAGGGACACTTCCACCCCCACCCCTGTGCAGGAATTTCATGCACCGGGCCTCTAGTTTAAATAATATTTACAAAGCTTTTTAATCACATGGGAAATGCATGGTGTAAAATGAAAAGTGAAATATGAAAATACACACAGCGATCACTGTGAAACCACTTTTAAAAGGCATTAGAAATCAACAATAAACACTAGGCTAAAAATAAAGGAAAAACACAAGAATAAGTAAATTTGGAACAAAGCATCTTTTGGCCCCGCTGCCTCTCTGATCCAGGTGTGACTTGGGGCTTGGTGCCCTGGGGTCTGATTCTCAGTGTTTCTCGCTTTCCACACAGAATGTGATGGATCTTTCCAAACGCAGCCGCAGCGGAAAATTCCGCCTGGTGACCAAGTTTAAGAAGGAGAAGAACAGCAAGAACAGAGATGCCCACAGCAGCCTGGGAGCCCCGGGTACCTGCCTCCTTCCTCTGGCTGTGTGCGCCGCTGTGTGTGCCTCCCAGCCTCCCCTTCCTCCCCTGGTCCTGTGGCTCTTCCCCGATTTCCCAGGCCGACCCCCGCCCCCCCCCCCCCCCCCCCGTGGCCTGCAGGAGTCGTCTGTCTGCAGCTACAGAACTGTGCCTTGCTTTCCCCTCTGTGTTGGGTGCTGACCGTTGTCATTTCCTGCCCTGAACTTGTTCCCCATGTAGACTAGGTGACTGGCCACTGCGCCACCTGCCTGCCTGGATTGGGGGTTTGGGGTGGGAGGACAGCAGAGGTGACGAGACAGAGACACAGAGCTCCCACTCAGACCTGCTTCCTCTGTGGGGCTGCTGATTACCTTTCAGTCGGTTCACTGATCAAGGCCCCTGCACCTCGGGGACCTGGGCCACCAGCTCTTGTGGGCGGTGAAATCAATAGAAAATGATACTAAAGGAAATTTTTCTTTTGGGTCAGCAAATTGGTGCTTAAAGTCTCTGTCTGAAGAGTCGGCCCTGAGCACTGCTGTCCCCAGCGCCCTCGGGTGCCAGGGTCCAGCCTGGGCTTGGGTGGCATTGGTGCCCGCTGGGGCAGTGCCCTTTGATTATTCTTTTTTGCATGTTTGTCCAGAAATTGGGTTTCTTTTAATGATTGTGGCTCTGACTACATGAGCTTTCTGCGTGTCTCCCTTCCTGCTGTGGCTCAAACTGAAATGAACCTTCTTAGAACAGCGATTTTCAACCAGTGTGCTGCAGAATGTTTAAAAAATGCAGTGCCTGACTGTTCAGTCAGGGACACTGACCTCTTTCCCTTAGATTGTCCAATTAAAAAATAATCATAGCAGCCAGCAAAACAATAGCCATCCGAAATGAATAAATCAAAATTATGCCTATATTTTTTGTCAGATCGGCAAAAAATATACTTTTTGGTGTGATGCAGAAGTTTATGTGCCAGGAGGTGAACGGCTGAAACTGCTCGAGGTGGAGGGAAAGCTGGCTTTAGCTGGACAGCCAGACCCACTTTCCCTCCATTTGGTGCCTCTGACTCCTCTGGGGACACGGGGACAGGGCTGCAGGGACAGACACCAGCTCCTGCCGCAGCTGCACCCCTTTCTGCACAGCTCAGGGCAGTGCCAGTTGCTGGGGCATCGTGGGTGCTGGCTGCTGTGGTGTTCTGGGGTGCCTGTTGTTGGGGTGTCGTGGGTGCTGGCTACTGTGGTGTTTCAGGGTGCCTGCTGCTGGGGTGTCTGGGGCACCTCGGGTGCCCGCTGCTGCCTGCCTGGTGCTGGACGCTGGCACTCACTGCTCTCCTGCTTTTCCGTCTCTGACAGTTCACCTCTGGGGGACAGAGGAGGTTGCTGCTTGGCTGGAGCACCTCAGTCTCTGTGAGTATAAGGACATCTTCACTCGGCACGACATCCGGGGCTCCGAGCTCCTGCACCTGGAGCGGAGAGACCTCAAGGTACTTCCACACCTGGGCCTGCCCGCGGCTCTGTCTGTCCCCTCCCTCTGACCTGGCCATGTCCCAGATCAGGATTCTCTTTACGTTTCTTCTCGGCCCTTTGTGTACAACGCGGGGTGACGTATGCAACTCAGGGTGACGTGTACGACTCAGGGTGACGTGTACGACTCAGGGTGACGTGTGCGGTGCTCTGGGCAGTGGTGTCTCTACCCACCATAGCCAGAAGGAGCCAGAGCAGACAGGCGGGGGGGACCGTGCTCTGCTGAGCCTGGTTGGATGGGAACTGTTGTCACTGAAGAGCTCCCTGTGGTGGAGGACTCGGAACACAGAGGTTCCTCTGTTGGTGACACAGTCGATTAGAGTCAGGGAGACCCTGTGGCTGCTGGGGGCCTGGCAGCTTCTCCAGTGCAGCCCTTCTCACCTGTGTCCATGCGCACGGGCTTACATTTCAGGCTGGGCGCCTCGCCTCATCTCAGGAGGGACAGGAGAGGGGGCGCCTGGCCCAGCTCAGGGCTGTGGTCTCGGGGCCATGTCCTGGGCAGTGGTGCTTGGGGAGGGAGGGTTTTACTTGCTGCCGGTTGTGTGTGGTCTTTGTCTTGGGTGATGTTCCCTCAACAGTGTTAGTGACTGGATCACAGGAGGGGTGTGGAGGCACCTGCGCACTTGTCACTTTTTATGCCGTTCCCGTCCATCTGGTGTCACCATCACTTCCCTCATTTGTGTGCAGAGTTGCTGGGCAGCCCATGGTGGCGCCCGGGGCCTGGCTTGCTGCCTGGCGTCAGGGTGCTGTGCTCTCGTTGCAGGACCTCGGCGTGACCAAGGTGGGCCACATGAAGAGGATCCTGTGTGGCATCAAGGAGCTGAGCCGCAGCCCCCCTGCCACCGAGGCCTAGCCTCCGCCCTCTCGGCCTGCGTCCTCCGTTCCACCTGCAACTGAGGCGGGGCCCGTCCTGGGCCCTTCTCATGGTGCTATTTCTACGCCCTGTGCTCGTGACAGGAAGCCTCTCGGACACTGTTCCTGGCCAGCTCCAGGGCCTTGGGCACACCAACATGGCTACCTTTGGACACGCACCATTCTAACCCAGTGGTGTATGTGGGTGACCGTGCCACCACCTCTCTGCTCGCTGACCTACATCCTGGGCCAGGTCTGGCCTCCCCTGGCCCCGGGCATCCCAGCAGAAACAGCCTGGCTGGGCTGCACACAAGTGTCCCAGGGCTCCTCTCTGCCCTTTCATAGCGCGTTGTCAGGCACCGTCTCCCGCCAGCCACTCACGGTTCTCCACGGAGCCCTACGAGGCCGCCACCCACTGCAGATGTCCCTGCTTATTATGAGGTCCTGCCTTCCCTGGTTCGTAGGCACCATGGATGCGTTTCCAGTCCTGTTCATTCAAATGTGACGTGAAAAGAAAGGAACACTCGCTCCTCCTGGAGCTGGTAAACAGGTAGCCATGTTCTAGGGCTGATGAACCCTGGCCCCGTATGTCTCGGGTCCCTCCCGAGCTGTGGCGGGGGACGTGGTCCTGTGTGTCCAGGATGCAGTAGCCTCGGTGCTGTCCGGGGCCAGGAGCACCCGATGGCCGGTGGCCTCCCTGCAACGGAGGCTGTGTGTTGCACTGGGTCAGTATTTCTCTGGAGACAGCATGTCCATTCTGTGAGACAACAGGCTGCTGCCTGGGCTGTCCTGAGAGCCTCTGACCCATGGGTGGCTTCTCGTCTGGTGCTGCCAGGCCCCAGGTTCCTGGAGGTGTCACTGCCTTTGACTTTGCCCCTTGCTGCCCTTCCAGAGACAGTCACACCTTACAGGGCTCTCTTCCACCCTGGAAAAGGGGGTTCTATGACCCCCCACCCCTGGGTGCCAGGATCCCCCATCCCAAAGGGGAGGGCTGACCTTGTGAGGGGACTGGGCAGGAGGCCTCAGGGCGCTGTCCAGAGTCACCCATAGGGGCCCCTTGGGGACTCACAGCTGAACAGCATTTACCTGCCACTCACTTTGCAGACCCCTCTGACCAGCGTGCCCAGTGGGTCCTCCCTGGGCATGGCCCGGCACCCGTCTCTGGTTTGGGGGTGCTCCCACTGGTGGTTCTTCTGGGTGCCCACTCCTGTGCTCACGTGTGGCGTGGCGGCGGGGTTTGGAGTGAGCCCCGTGTTCTGCACATACCTTCATTGGAGACGAGACCAGGCAATTGTGTCTGCCTTCCCTGCCTCGTGATTCTCTTCCCCATCAGAACAGCTGAAGGTGAAGAAAGGCACTGCCCTGTTCGAGGTGGGCACCTGGATTCTGAGGTTCCCAGGGCGTCTGGATGGGACAGGACAGGACAGGCTGGAGCTCGGGGAGGAGGTGCGGGGGGAGTTAGGTTTGGGTCGTGTGTGGTATTTAAAGTTAACACGTTGTCAGTGATGAAAGCAGCACTGTTTACATAAAAGCCATTTTAAAAAATCTCGTCAGTTAGAAGCAAAGGAATGAACGTCAGTTTTGCATGAAGGTGCGTCAGTGAAGGGCGGGCGTCCGTTCCTTGTGTCTTTGTGGTTGCAGGTGGGGCTGTACCTCTGCCCGCTCCAGCACCCCTGCTGTGTCCTAGGGTGGGGTGCCTGTCAGTGTGGGGGCAGGAAGGATCCCTGGAGAGGGTTGGAGAAAAGGTTTTGTGTTCTCGGGTGGGACTCACCCTCATATTTATGATCTTAATTTATACAGCACTCACCGTGGAGCATATGCCTGCTGTGTTGCTATGTACATAGTCCACGTCAGGGGTTGTAAATAAGTGGTTCTGTGTGTAAATAAAACAAACCTGTTTTGGATCTCTCATTGTCTGATTTCTTGTCCTCATTCCTTGTACTTTGACATAAAATGTCGGTTGCCAAATCCTTCCAAACTGCATCAGAATGACATTTTTCAGCTGCTCTAAAAATAAGTTGAATTTGTTCATCATAGGCTTTTCTGCATTAACTTTGATTTCCAAAAGTATTGTATTGAAAATGACCTAGCTTGCTTACTGAGTTTTTGGGTGCCTTTACATTTTGTTCCCAAGGTCTCACTGTACCCTAGTGCTGGCCCCGTGCTGTGTAATCTAATTTTGAGCATTTCTAAGATTCTTAGCTTTTGTGGAAGCCACTGCTTGATGCCTGCAAGCACCAGGTCTCCTTTCCTTCCTGCACCGTAGTGGGGAGAGGGTTGCGCCCAAATATGCCCTGCAGCTGTGATCATGTCTCCTCTGCAGCTTGACTGATGTGACTTACTTTTGGTCAAAAAGATTCAGTATTTACTGGGATTTCCAGAAAGTTCCCTTAAAAACCTGGGAGCATGCCTTTCTTTCCTCCTGCTGCTGCCCTGGAGGGTGGACTTGATGGCTGGTCCTCCAGCAGCTACCCTGGCCCATGGATGGCTTGAAAATGGAAGTGAGTATCGAGGTTGATGATTTTGTATGGGAAAAGCAAAAGCTTTTTTTAGAGACATGAGTTATAGTGATTAGGCAGGTGTGGGGCCAGGGCCCCTATAAGAGATGGGTGAACTGGTGCAGAGAAAGCTGAGCAGACTGGGCACTTCTGAGCAGATGGTGGTGGTGTGGAGGCCTCATTGGAGGGTGTGTTCTGAGAGCACTGAGGTGGGCTGCACAGGGGAGCTGCTCCCAGGGGGGGGGGGGGGGCAGCTCTGACTGTACCAGCCCCGCCAGGGTGCTGGCCTTAGAACCTGTCTGTATCAGGCAGAAGCGAGTGCTCAGCCTCTTCAGTTTGGATCACAAAAGCATGAACGGGTTGTAGACACATGGAAGGTGAGCACTGGCGGGGAGGTAAAGGCTCCCTGGCTCACGTTGTTCAGAGGCAGATTCAACCATAAGTCTCTGAGCCATTAAGGAAATGGTGTTGCCAGCCAAACTCCAAGCTGGCAGACGAAAGCCTGTGCTCACTTGGTCCCCAGGCACCTCAGTCCCTAGGCCTCCAGGATGAGCCTCCTCGGGAAGGCAGTGCCCAAGTGTGAGGTTCTCCCAACACCCACGGAAGGTGTACCCACAGGGACTGCGGATGTGCGAGCCTTTCCGGAGCAGAACAGGGTGGCCAGTGCAGCAGGGCAGGGGCTCACCTCACAAGTGGGCGGGGAGTTTGTGCCATCGTGTAGCAGCTTGGGCTTGTGACTGCTGCATTGGGCGTCTTCTGTTTCTCGGAAGAGAGGTTTCATTGTGGTCATACCACTCCTTGTGTACGTGGTTCCAGGCTGGGCTTACATGTCATTTAGCTGTAGATTGAACCTTGAGGTGTTACATCCCAGAGGACCTTGTTGTCCACCCCCAAGACGGTGGGGAGCAGGAGCTGCCTGTGAAGGGGGACGTGTGTGGTCCGCTGGTAGGTGGACTAGCTGTTAACATCAAGTTGGGTGCTGTCACATTTGATGTTTCTGTTTGGGGTCTCTTGTGGGCAACCCCACCTGCCTTGCTCTCCCTCTGCTTTTATTTGAATGGAGTGACAGCAAGGTGGGCTGTCACTTTGAGCCCATGGGTGTCAGGCCCAGGACTTTTACAAGCCCTAGAATGAGGCAGAGTCTGAGAGGATGTCAGTCTAGCGCTGCTGGTGGCGTCTCGCCACCTGGGGGAAACCTCTGGGAGGTGGAAACCAGCAGAGAAAGGCACCAGCACCTGGAACGGCTGCCGCAGCTCTGCTGTGAGCTCTGAGGTTCATGAGCCAGGAGTCCTCAGGCCAGCGCCACAGGGTGCCTGGGTGGGAGGGGTGAGCACTGGAGGGAATGTAGACATTTCTCCCTCCCGACCTGTGTAAATTTCACTGCTTCACTTTCCTCTTTGAAAGGTAGTGAGTCCCCAGAACACAAAATGAGTTTGTTGTGTACTTGACTGACTCGCATTACTGCCCTGCTTTAGATGTGACACAATCAAGAACAGAATGAGATGAGCTGCCGTGCCCTCTCCCCGATGGGGTGAACGGCCTGTAATACTGCACAGTCAAGTCCGTTCTAGAGGGAAACGTGCCTGTGAAGCCATAGTTATGGATTACTGGAATTCTTGTAACCCCTTTTGGCAGAAAAATGTCAGGGCGAGTAACTGTCTTCTGCACCCTATGCCAGTTCTGTTCCCTAGAAGGAAAAGGCCACTGCAGTTTCTTCAGTTTTTCCCAGGAATCTGAACTTATTTAAAACCAAAACATGCTTCTGTTGTTTCTACTGTGGTCCCGATACAGTATTTCCAAATATAAACCATGCTTATTTAGCATCTGACATGCACTCGGGGGAAAAAAGTCCAAGTGGAACACGAAGCAGTCAGCTTAAAATGGAAAGTGAAGACACTTTATTTGTTCTTTATTAAATTGTACAGCTCTCTCTGCAGCCCCAGTGCATCGCAACTTTAAGAAAAAAGGGAGCTGGAGGCCCTGGCGGCTCACTGCGGACCCTAAGGCACACCCACCCATCCCCCTCTGTCTTGGTGAGTCACATCCAGTGAGGTGTCTGGCTTCTCAACAGCAAAGCTTTCAGTTATTACATTACTTCATTACCTTAAAATGACACGAAGGGTGCAGCAGGAGACGTGTCAGTTACAGTAAAAGGAACAGGAGAGTTTGCACCGAGGGCTGGGCTCCCAGCCACACTGAGCTCACAGTCCAGGATCTTCACAAACATGCCGCCACCCCAAGTGCGCATCCTGAGGCGGGCTGAGTGTTGAGAACATGGGGGCAGCTTGCTAGTGAAAGTCCAACTTCTCACAAATTAGCACAGTTTAGACCCAACAACCTCAGACAAATAGGGAGGAGACTGAGGGTTCCAGCTGGTTCTGATGAGGCTGGAAGGGGGACAGGAGGCAAAAGCGGGCTCATCCAACCCAATGTCCACTTACTTCCTCTCTCAGCGAGCGGGACAGGAGACCTCGTCCACCTCTGAACATGGAAGTGCTATCTTAATGTCGGTGATGAAGGGCTGATGAGAGATTTGTGTGACGTTGTAACCGTACTTCGCCTTGTTGGAGGCATAAAAGTGAAGAATTTACTTTCTTTTCAGGAATCCCACTTTTGACTGAGTTAAGTGAATCGTCTGTGTCCTAAGTGTCAGTCGGTTCGTAACACAGATGCAGCATTTGTCATAAATGCCAGTTACACCTTTTAAATCCATAGCTGGCCATGCCGAAGGGGGAGGAAAAGGAGCTTGTGCACGTTTCCTTTGTTTGTTTCAGGAGAGGTTTCTCGGACCATTAGCTCAGCGCACAGGCTTCCGGAACGTTCTGATCATGGACGACACACTTTGAACTAGAACAGACTCCCTCTGTGTCCTGCACCAGCCTGGCCAGCCCATCAGCGTGCTGAGCTCTCAGAAGTTCTGAATGCAGATACTACGTTGTCTGAACAGTGAAGGGAGGAGAGTGGACTGTGTGCACTTCACTGGCCAACATGCTATGCGAGCCTGGAGTCGATGCAGAACTAGGCAATGTTCTTGTAACTGTGTTGGCTGGGTCCAGTGCAGTCTCACTGGCACCTGTAAGACAGCCCAGCTGGGAGTCCCTCGGTGGCCATGCTGTGCAGGCCGGTGAGAAAGTGCACTTGCCTGGCCCGAGACCAAACGTCCCTCTAATAAAGTGGAAGCAGCCTACAAGCCTGCTCTCACGAAACCACAAGCAAAGTTGGCAGGGGCAGAGCCCGCTGCTGGCCAGGCCCTGGTACCAGTTCTGACTGGACCTGAGCCCACAGGGACCTCAGCGGTGCCGGCGCTATCTGAAACTCCCCACGTGGATGGACAGAGAAGCTTCTGGTCTGTGGGGCCGGCCAGGTGTCTCTGCACTGGAGAGAAGGCCGTTGCTCTGCACGCGAAGTGCTTCCTGGCTGCGGGAGACAGAGGCTGTCACCAACTCACAGTCACTGACACGGGGTCCACCCAGGTCGAGGGGTGTGGAATGACTTCAGGAGACCAAAGTGGGGAGCAAGTAAGGAGGACTGGCACCCCTGGTGTGGCCTGCATGGAGGTGACGACGCAGTGGTGAGCTGGGTCTGGGCACTGGGGTTTGAAGTGTGGGTTTCAGGGGATGTTTGGAGGTCCTGGGAGATACAGGTGGCCCAGAGGCCAGGGGAGCAAGCCCACTGTACACAGAAGAGGAAAGGGTAAGAGCGGGGAGAGCAGGGGGACTTGATTCCTGAGGAGCCTGGCAGGAAGAGGTCAGTGAGGTGAGGCAGCTCTGGAGCAGCCACCAGGGGCAGGTGACAGCTGGTGGAACTTGTGATGGGGAATGCCCGTTTTCAGGTGACTGAGACCTCTGTGTCTGAAGGAAAGACCCAGAAAGTTGGGGGGGAGGGGGGAGGAGATGAAACTGTGTGGCTGCGTCCTCGAGGTGAGGCTGTGAGCATCTTTGTCCCAAGCTCACAGGCCTGGTTCATATTCTAAAGGACACGAAGTTTCTCCAAAGTGCTCAGCCCTGTAATGAGACCTGAGGCTTCGGCCAGAGCTCCGAGTGAGTAAGAGCGAGCCGTCCAGAGGCCTCGGCGTCCATGAGACAGTGAGAAACCTCACGTTACCTTTTCCTTTTCCCCAGAGCAGGGTCCTCCCTCCCAATGTCATCTCGGACTGTGCTGAAGTCATCGTCCTCTTCCACCAGGAGATTCTGCATTTCAAAATAAGGAAGGAGCCACGTATTCAGACATCGTTTTAGCCTACGTTTGAATAAAGTATGTAAATTTATGTGAAAATTACCTAAACCAACATAAGGATATATCTACCTTTACGTAAACTGGATTAATAACTGACAGGAAACACTCTAGTGCCTGATGACAGACTGAGTGGCAGGCAGAGCAGAAGTGACTTTGCAGCCACCCGACCTTTGCTTGTGACTAAAAACGCTGCCCCTGGAGTGAGCCCCGCACAGGCCCCATCAGGACGACAGGGAGAGGCAGAAACACGCTGTGGTCTGGGGGCAGCCATGTCCACCCGGCACCTCCAGCTCCACTGGAGCTGCTGAAAGGTGCACCCGTCTGACTTCCTGGGAACCTCCTGGAAGTGTCTGGCAGTGCGTTATAGACGCAGGACGCTCAGCATGGCCTCCTGAGGGACGAGCGCTCTCCCAGTGCTTGCCGTCAGTTTTACATCTGAATTTATTTACCATAAATACTGGCCACCCTCAGTGTGAACCAATCAAAATGTTAACCTGAAGGAAGATAACCCCGAAGGACAGCCTAGGTCAGAGGACCACATGGCTCTGGGGGAGCTGACTGGGTCACCTCGGCTGGGACCTCCACAACTGCAGGGCTGCCTGCTTCTGCTCTCGGGAGAAACTATCCCAACAAATACTGTAATCTCCAGTCCAGTAACTTGTACATGATGTGCTTTTGTGAAAATACAGAGATAATGAGACAGACACCATGTCCCCAGGGTAGTGAGGGCTGGGCATGGCCCTGCAGTTAGCTCCCTCCTTCCCCTGGCTGCCATGAGGAAACCTGAGTTAAATGTGTACATGGCCTATAATAGAATTAACAGTGAAAGTTAGCAATTAGTGCTAACCTTTTACCATATTTGCTTCATTTTAGTATTTTCCAGGGAAAAGACAGACTCGGTTGATGCCCACCCCTGCTCCAGGTAAGCCCACCATCAACTGGGTGCTAGTGTTCTGTCTGCATTGTCATTCGATGGCAGCAAAGGAGGCGGACTCAGCATTTACATGGCTTAGACTTTCTGTAAAAAAAAACATCCTGCGACATCATTTTCTACACCAGGTATGTTCACCTGGACGCACACAGCTCTGGTTTATAAATTTTAACTGCTGTGTTCTATACCTGTTTCAGTATTTTTCCCCATTTTATCCCCTTTCTGAGGGTCGTTTAAGTTCTTCCCAATTTACGCTGTCACACAGTGGACATTTTTGTGTCTCCTCGCCCCCAGTGTGAGTTTTTCTGGGGTGATGACTGAGTGGAATTACCTTTCCTGAGTGCTGCCCGCCGCTTCCAGAGCGGCTGGACGCAGTGCTGGGGGTCTGGCCACAAATCACTGCTGACTCGCAGCTCCCTGGCTACCCGGAAGATGCCCACCTTTTCATCTGCTTATTGGCCATTTAGTTTTCTGAGAATTGCCAGATATTATTCATCTTTGCCTATTTCTCCCCGATTGTATTTTTTTGAAACTGATTGGTAGAAGTATTTGACATTTGGATAATGATCCTTATTAATTCTATTGTTGCATATATCTTTTCCTATTTGTGGCTTGGCTTCTGATGACGGTTTCTTTTGATGTATAAATGTTTTTCCTTTTAATGTAGTCAATTTAATCAATACTTTGAGTTGTGCATTTTGTTTCTTATTTTAAGAAATCCCAAGTCAAATATTTTCTTACATTTATTCTTCTAAAGATTGGAAATCACTGCTTTTCACATGTAAGCCTTTACACTGACTGCTGTGCTTGGTGTGAGCAGAGGTGCACAGATGTTATGGGACCTGGGGCTAATGTAAGCTTGAGGACCCTCTTTATGAAAACCAAAATGATGACTGCATTTTTTTCTACATGGAACCAATTTCCCCAGAACCACTTACTGAATAATCATTTTTAATGTGGATCTGAAATACCTGTCAGTTCCCTGTTTGGGGGCTGTAGTGTCAGTCCTAATGCTGACCA
The DNA here is from genome assembly GCF_000147115.1 of Myotis lucifugus. Classification (NCBI taxonomy): domain Eukaryota; kingdom Metazoa; phylum Chordata; class Mammalia; order Chiroptera; family Vespertilionidae; genus Myotis; species Myotis lucifugus. Next base: position 28,426,414 of record NW_005871051.1, read on the forward strand.
GGCAAGGACCCTGGCCGAGCTCTTCCACATATTTATCCTCTTTAATGTAATCCGTCTGGGTTTTCCCTGGGACGACACCGTTACTACTGAGAGGCTTCCTTTCTAAGAACATGGTAAAAACTGAAGCTTTAACGCCACTCAAAATTTCTGTGATACTCTCCAGAGAGGTCTTAGAAGGCTTCTTGTTGGATGTATTCCTAGTTACCTTAGAATTTTATGGATGTTGATCTTGTAGTCTCTTGAATGTCCTATGCAGAAACATGGCAGGTAAACAGCCTCATTTACTTTTTAGGGAAGAGGGTCAATTGTCTAATACAGTGTTGACTAGAAGTGGTGATTAAGGGATTAAATCAATTGATTATCAGTAAATAGTTCACTTAAGAATTAAAGAATTAAAAAGTATTGACAACAAACCAGGTTTGTCGGAGGAATGTAAGAATGGCCCATGTCAAGGACATATTTCTTAGTAACACCGATTTTAATGATTTACAACAAAGAACTCAGCAAACTAGGAATGGAAGGAAATGTAACCTAATGCAGGTACCTACTCACACCTACAGCAGCGTTTTACTCAGGTCAGACCCACAGTTAGGGTTTTGGTGCTGAGGCCCCACTGGCCACAGGAGGAGCTGTCTGCTCTCCCTCTTCGTGTTCTGTGCTCTGAACAATTTATATACAAAAGACTCTGTGCCTTGAAGATTTCATAAATCATTTCTACGAAACCATCTAATCCTGGTGTTTTGTCAAAGTGGGAAACTTGCTGTTAAACAACTTACCTTAATACCAATAATATCTCCATCTTTCAAGTAATAAGGTGCCCCCTGCAAATTATCTTGCTTTTTCTTCTTTTTCCTCTTGGTAATTTGCTGGTTCTATAGAAAAATCAAGCATCTTGAATAAAGAAAACAACCTCGCATTCTTACTAAATTCCCTCTGTGAAAACTTGCAGGGAAGCTGTTGTTATGCAGGAAGCCCCACACTTTACCCAGCTGGACACTGGAAGCCACTCAAACTTGTCAGGAAAGTATTTGGCAATTTCAATCTTCTCTACAGGAAGGGAATAGAAGTCAGCCACTCGCTGCCGCAGGGAGCTGGCAGTGCCCCGGGCAGCGTCCCACACCACGTCCACGGGCAGGGCATATGCCCGTTTGCCAGGGAGGCGCATCTGTGTCCTCAGCAGCATGTCCTGAGGGCTGCACCAGAAAACAGTAAAACATCAGCTTTGAAGTAAAATGAACACACGATAGATACGAGCGGGGTGACGTGTGAAGCTTCCCCTCCAGCTCTTCTCATTTTTATAAGAGGTTGCCACTAAACCCTCATTTCCTTTCATCCTGACCCAGGATGGAGTGAAGCTCCTCCCAGACGAGAGGGTTCCCAGCCACAGTGACTGCCTGGGCGGTGCTAAAAATCTGACTGCTGTGGGGTAGCCAGGGAGGAGGGAAAGAACAGTCAGAAAGATGGGAGTAAAAGAGATGTATGGAAGTTATGTACATGAAGTAAAAACTGCAGGCAAGACTGGAAGCTGGAGGGGGAGAAATGAAAACTACTCTTTCACTTGTTTTTAGGATGGTGCGACAATGAGTGATTTTAAAGATTACTTCTGTTATATTGGTGTTTTTACCAAAGGAAAGAGTGATGCAATGGGAGAAAAGGAGTAACTGGAGGAGACCGGACCTTCTCCATGAGGGAGTGGAGGGTCAGCACAGATGCTGGGGTGAAGAGGACGATGAGGAACCAGAAGCTGGTTAGGGGTCTAAGTGAGTGCAGAGCACAGGCTTCAAAGGGATACTGCTTATTGAAAACAAAAGATCCTGCTTAAAACAGACATGCAGAAAGAGCTCACACACGTTAGACCCCATTAGAACAGGCAAAATGTATGAAATAATTCACAAACTACAAATGGCTCACAAGCCTTTGAAAAAAATGCCCAATCTTAGTAGCAATCAAAGCAAACCTTTAAACAATGACAATATTCAATGTTGATTTGAGGATGAGGTGAAGTAAATACTCAGAAGCACTGTGTGAACATAAATTGATATAACTTCCCCGGAAAGGAATAATTTATTTTAAAAGGTTTAAAATGTCCATTCCTTTTGATCCAGAAATCCCCCCCCCCCCCCCCAGAAGCTACTGGTAACACAATTTGATTTAAGACGGTCACATCACAGGAAGGTCAGTGTGGCTGAAAGAGCGTGATCAAAGTTACTGGATGTCAGGTGAAGGAATCTTAACACTCCGTGATGCTAACAAAGACGGCTTATTCAGTTAACTGCCACGCGTCCAAAATGGAAACCATCCCCACACGCCATGACATTTTGAATTTAATTTAAAAAATCAATTTGCAATGAATATTATAAATATATTACAATTCAGGTGTTCTTGAATATTCTCAGCTGAAAATTCTCACGAAAAATGATTTTAAAGTTGGTCAGGGCTGCCACTTGAGTCTACAGACGCTTATGGTGTACAATATAAAAGATTCTTCTAGTCCTACCCGGTTTGGCTCAGTGGATAGAGCGTCGGCCTGCGGACTGAAGGGTCCCAGGTTTGATTCTGGTCAAGGGCATGTACCTTGGTTGTGGGGACATCCCCAATAGGGGGTGTGCAGGAGGCAGCTGATCGATGTTTCTCTCTCATCGATGTTTCTAACTCTCTATCCCTCTCCCTTCCTCTCTGTAAAAAATCAATAAAATATTAAAAAAAATAGAAATAAAAAAAGATTCTTCTATAGTGAAAAAATAATAGAAACTTTGGGGTGCTTCTTTATTCAAAAAATACGTTGACTATGACAAAGACACTGTTCTAGATATTGGGGATACAGCCATGACCAAAAAACAAAGTACTTGCTCTCGCAAAGATTACATCCTAGTAGTGGGAGACATAATATGTCAGGTTTGATATTAGGATGAAAAAAGTAGAATGAAGGGCCAGAGTGAGAGGTGCTATAAGGCAGTTTGACTTCAGACTCTCCACCTGCATCAACAGAGCAGAACACAGCATCCTGCTTGTCCTTCAAGACTGAGTGGGCTTAGTGTGCACTTGGACTTATGAACAAGTCTAATTTCTATGGAAAATGGGTTCCATGTTACACAGAACAAAATCTGTTTTAATCTGCCATACCACTGAGAAGCCACCCACTGTGATAAGACATGGAATTCTTACCCTAGGTGTTCTTCTTTCTGAAGGGGTTCTAAGCAGATCTCAGTTCTCTTCCCCAACTTATATTCCCTGATAATCAATAAAACAAAATAATAGTGACATCATTTAATTTTTTAAAACATTTTTTTGTCAATTTTAAGCTGTCTTAATAAGCAAAATATTATACATTTAAGACGACTATGGCCCTAGCTGGTTTGGCTCAGTGGATAGAGTGTCGGCGTGTGGACTGAAGGGTTCTGGGTTCGATTCTAGTCAAGGGCACATGCCCGGATTGCAGGCTCAATCCCAAGTAGGGGGCGTGCAAGAGGCAGACGATCAATGATTCTCATCATTGATGTTTCTATCTCTCCCTCTCTCTTCCTCTCTGAAATCAATAATATATATATATATATAACTTTAATACTACTATGAACAATTATACTCCAACAAAATGGAAAACTTAGGAGAAATGGGTAAATTCCTAGGAACATGTAACCTACAAGGATGAATCATGAAGAAATAGCAAATACAAATTATTACTAAGGAAATTGAATAAAAAATCACAAATCTCCCAACCAAGAAAAGTCTAGGACCAGATGGTTTTCACTGATGAATTCTACCAGACGTTTAAAAAAGAATAGTAATCCTTCTCAAACTCTTTCAAACTTCTTTTATGAGGGCAGCACTACACTGATATCAAAGCCAGACAAGGACACTTTAAGAAAAGAAAATTACAGGCTAATATCCCTGAGGAGCATAGATACAAAAATCCTCAAATTAGCAAACTGAATTCAACAATACATTACAAGGATCATATACCATGATCAAATGGGAGTTATGCTAGAGATGCTAGGTTGTGTCAAATATCTGCAAATCAACTAGTGTGACAAACCACATTAACAGAATGAAGGATAAAAATCTGATCACCTCAATAGATGCAGGAAAATACATCTGACTAAATTCAACATCCTTTCATGTTAAAAACTCAACAAACTGGATATAGAGGAAATTACATGAGAAAGGTCATATATGACAAGCCCACAGTTAACATACTCAGTGGTGAAAAGCTGAAAGCTTTTCTCCTATGATCAAGAACAAGACAAGATGCTTGCTCTTGCCGCTGTTATTCCGTAGTACTGGAAGTCCTAGTCAGAGCAATTAGGTAAGAGGAAGAAGTTAAACTGTTTCTATTTGCAGATGACATGGTTATATTTAGAAAAACTTAAACCCTATACCAAAAAAAAAACCTATTAAAACTAATAAACTTGCAGGAAACAAAATCAATATACAAAAGTCAGCTAGCTACATTTTATACACTAACAGCTATCAGAAAGAGAAAGTTCCATTTACAACAGCATCCAAAAGAATAAAATACTTAGGAATACATTTAACCAAGGAGGTGAAAGGTCTGTCTACTGAAAACTGTAAGACATTGATGAAGGAAATTGACCAAAACACAAATGGAAAGATATCCCATATTCATGCACTAGAAGAATACTGTTAAAATGTTCATACTACCCAAAGTGGTCCACAGGTAAAATACAAACCCTATTAAAATGTCAATGGCATTTTTCACAGAAATAGAAAAATCAATCCTAAAATTTGTATGGAATTTGTATGAAATTATATTATGAAGCTATAATAATCAAAACATTATGGTACTGGCATAAAAACAGACACATAGTTCTATTATGGAACACAACAGAGACCCTAGAAATAAATCCACATATATGCTCAATTAACTTACAACAAAGGCACCAAGAAAATACAATGGGGAAAGAATACTCTCTTCTATAAATGGTGCTGGGAAAAGTGGACCACTATCTTACTACACCATACACAAAAATCTACTCAAAATAGATTAAAAACTTGAACCTAAGACTGGAAACTATAAAACTCCTAGAAAAATAACAGAGCTCCTAAGTTCCTTGACATTGGTCTTGGCAATGATTCTTTGGATTTCACTAAGAGCAAAGGCAACAAAAGTGAAAATAAACAAGTGGGACTACATTAAACTAAAAAGCTTCTGCACAGCAAAGGAAACCAACAAAATAAAAAGGCAACCTATGAACTGGGAGAAAGTATTTGCAAATCATATACCTGATAAGGGTTTAATACCCAAAATATATAAAAAATCCATAAAACTCAATAGCAGAAATCCCAATTTGATTAAAAAAAATAGAGGAAATGAATAGACATTTTTCTAAAGAATGCATACTAATAGCCAATAGGTACATGAAAAGGTGTTCAACATCCTACACTAGTCATCAGGAAAATGCAAATCAAAACCACTAGTTTTCACCTCACACCTATTAGAATGGTTATTATCCTATATAATAAAAGCCTAGGTGGCATCACGCCCTCATGCGATGTCACCACAAGATGGCCGCCACAAGATGGCCAGCAGGGGAGGGCAGTTGGGGGGCGATCGGGCCAGCAGGGGAGTGGTTAGGTGGTAAATCAGGCTGGCAGGGGAGCGGTTAGGGGCAATGAGGCAGGCAGGCAGGCGAGCAGTTAGGAGCCAGCAGTACCGGATTGTGAGAGGGATGTCCCAGATTGGAGAGGATGCAGATTGGGCTGAGGGACACCCTCCCAGCTACCTCCCCCCCCACCTCCCCACCTCCCCCGTGCACGAATTTCATGCACTGGGCCTCTAGTAAACAAATAAAAAAAAAAAACCCAAGAGATAAGTACTGGTGAGGATGTGGAAGACAGGGAAACTTTGTGTATTATTGGTGGGAATGTAAATTGATACATACATTGTGAAAAAACAGTATGAAGGTTCCTCAAAAAATTAAAAATAGAACTACCATACCAAATGATCCAGCAATCCTACTTTTTCAGGATATCAATGAGAAAGGAAATGAAAACAGGCTATCAAAGAAATACCTGCACTCCCATGTTCATTGCAGCATTATTCACAACAGCTAAGAGATGGAAGCAACCTAAATGTCCACCAACAAACAAATGAATGGATAAAGATGAAGTGTGTACACACAAACACACACGGCTATTTTCAGCCACAAGAAAGAAAGACATGCTGTTGTTTGTGACAACATGGATGGACCCTCAGGGCATTATAATAAGATTAAGTCAGACAGAGAAAGACAAATACTGTATAATATTTACTTATTGTAGAATCTGAAAAAGCCAAACCCATAGCAGTAGACACCAGAATGGTAGTTACCAGGGGCTGAGAGAATAGATATTAAATGTTCTCACCACGAAAAAGAAATTATGTGATGTGATACAGGCATCAGCTAACGCAATGGTGGTGATAGTTTTACAATGTATGTGTATCAAATCAACATGCTGTATGCCTTAACTTACACAATGTTATATCAGTTACAGCTTAATAAAGCTAGAAAAAAAACACTCAAAATTCTGTTCACAGCCTCTGGAACATAGTAAACTTCCATGAAGCTACATTTTATACTTAATATGGAAACTGAAGCTGTTCCAGAGTTTGATTTACGGTAAGAAGCGTCACCCAGTTGACATGTGGAATTGCCAGGGTCGGGCTTTGTTACTGAATTCAACAAGGAACCCACCTGAGCTGCTGCTGGTTTTTTCGTAAAAGCCTCCCGGGGCGCTTACTGTCCACTGTCCAGGCTCTGAGGAAGGCAGGGGACGGGATGAAAAACTCCGACAAGGAGGGCAAGATCATAGCCTAGAAAAGAAACAGGCATTTGTAGAAATTTGCCCGAGGGTTTGGAAAAGCACTCTTAATAAGATACTGCTTTAGGAAGAAATGAAGCATCATACAAGAACATCTGAGGGAAAGAGTATCTTGAGTAATGGTACTATCTACTGAAACATTCCCAGAACTAACTCAAACTAATCAGCTGAGAGAGAAGTGAGTTTTAGATTTCTAAATCTGAGCCCAAAACTCTTTTTTGATCAGAATGTTTTAGAAAATGAAACTTTAAAATTAATTTTTAGATGAGTCTAACTCACAAGAGCAGAGGTCACTGTAGAGGAAGCAAGGGCCTCGTCTACATCCATCCTGTGATTCTCTAGCAGTGTCTGCATTGCCCAAGAAGTATCTTTTGATTCTGAAATATTTCAATATCTTTGGATCCTACTGCTAGCCCCAAACTGATGCACTAATTCTAGAGGAGTAGGTAATTATTTATATTATTTAGGTTGCAGTATATAAAATGGCCAATATTCATCCATTTTAACCTAAAAACAGCAACTTTGTATCTTTCAATCCAATATGAGGAAAACAGGTCTCTTCCTACTTGGTCTCATGAAAATTAAACCATCTGCTTTTTTTGAGGACACAGGTCAAACGTTAGTGACTGATACTCTTATTATCTGCCCCCACATTTTTCCAAGAGGAAGAAGGGATGTTCACTTCAGTCCAACAATAGTAAGATGCTTCTGAAACATTTAGTGTTGTATTCAATTTAGTCTTTCCATTTGGACAAAACACTCTTTCTCTATGAATATTAACACACAAGACTATAATCTGACCTGGGAAATGGATACTGCCTCTTTAACAACATATAACACATGGATCACAATGATACAAAAACAATGTAAAGGTTAAACTGAATGTTTTACAAATGTTTCAATAAATCATGTTTACCTAAAAGGTAAAAATAAACATAAGCTGCAAGTCACTGAGGGTATATTTGAATGAAAGCACAGCATGCCTGTCAGAGGAGGAGGAATGAGAGCCGCAAGGGCAGCTGGCGGAAAAGAAGACCAGGGAGCTGAGCCGTGTGCGTGTCGCCTGCTGGGTACTTACCACTGAACATGGCATGTAACACATGCCATATCAGAACAGACTGTAAGTGAGGGAAGAGGAGATAGAAGAATAGATTAATATCTCACTGGAAGCAGCCAGACCCCCACTCAGGTACGCTGCAGGAAGAAGTCTGACCTGAGCCTTCAGCTCCCCTAAGGTGGCATCTTCTGAGATTTTGACGTCTCCCAGGTAGCAGAGGGGAACATCCGCATGCACATCACCAGCAGCACCTGCAGAGGACAGAGCCAGATGTTAGAAAGGAGCTTGAATGCATTTATTTCATATTTTTAAAATATATGCTATGTTTTGATGTTGTAAATACTTTTAATACAATTCCATTCATGTAACTCAGAATCAGTTCCTCCAATTCAGGCCTCCTGCCTTTGGAGGGGAGGAAGCTATTGGCACAGGACCATGGCTTTCTCACTGGTGGGGGTTTGAGGAATTTCACACATGTGTCTACTAGAATGTTCTTTTTGATACTCCTTCCTCAAAGAGTACTTTGCCCTTATTCTTTGTATCACCTTCCTGTTTCTTTCTCACATCACACCTATCCCACCTGTTTCTGTTTTCTTGCTTGTGTATAAAGACTAGACAGTCAGGGGAGGGCAGACCTGCATTCTCATTGTCTGTCAAGTGTGTGGCAGGGTGGGTGTCACGTGGTTGATGTTTACTGACAGTCCTTGAGAGTAAGAAGGCCTTCTACATTTGTTATAAAAAGGGGGAAATAAAACGCGCTCTCATCTAAAATCCTGGGTATAAAAGTTGGCAACTAAATTTAAAATTCAGAATAATTTAACTCATTTTTGCTTTAATTAAATCTCTTAGTTTATTGTTGGGCACACTGCTAATATACAACAAAATTAGATTGTAAATAAGTTAAAACAAAAAGCTTCATGAATGGTTTTTCTTGTATCTCAAGGACACCAAATGCTAACAGATACTTTTTGGAAACTCCGGATTTAAAAATGTTTCTCATGTGTTGTTATATAAAGAAGGACTATCAAACAATGATCCTATTTTTTCACTTTCATGGAAAAACTCACTGATTAAACACACTTTTTAAGTTTGTAGCCAACTCTATATGTAACTATTATTCTATTACCATAGCATTTTTAGAATTAGTTAACACATCTAATATGACCCAACCAAAAAATAACTTAATGCTAATTTCATAGCTAATTCAACATGAAATTATTTTATTGGTCTAAACATGTATTCTTAACTTCAAAGAGTAAGGAGAGAAGAACTTGATTCATTTTTAGTAGTTTCAATACTGAGGTTTAAAAAATAAAAAATAAATGTAAGTATATAATACTTTAACGCCCCCCCCCAAAAAAAGCTAAATAACTAAACAAAGCATGATTAACAATATATAAAGAGTTGATCCTAATAATATATCTACAGTTACAAAGGAGACTGATTGGTGTTTTCTTTTATAATGAAATGGAAACCCACTGTTGACAATGGAAAATCAAACTCGCTGCCTGTGATTTCTTGCTCATCGGGACATGTGCTGATTTCTGTCTGGGGAGAACCCACTTAGAAGTAAAGCGGGGCATATTTCCTTTTCAGAAGGCAGGGGGGGTGTGGATTGCCCTCCAGCCATTTGGGGGGGGGGGGGGGGGAGGAGCGGTGAAGGGTGCAGGGGACAGACTCCAGCCCTGCCTCTGTCCCAGCTGCCTCCATATCCTAGTCTACCAGAACCCTGAGAGAGGGCATAAAAATTCCTTGAAAAAATATACTGACAAAGACTTTAACAAATTGTACCTTATAGCGAATGGTTGGTTTTAAAGCACTGCATAAAAGGATGGTGTTACTGCTTTGGAGTGACTTGTGGAATAAATAGGTTGATTTTCAACCATACATTTAAAAAAAGAAATAAATGTCATTTGCCCTCAGAGCAGAAGCAGTTGTTCTATTTTCTTTAGGACACGTAGGCCACTGTGATTCTGTTGGTCTCACCTGGGGTGGAAGTAGCTCTCCAGACCCCGCCTTGAGAAGGGGTACAGTTCGTCTGGTCCAGATGTCTCTTCCCCTGACTGTTGGGCCCCGGAGGCTGGTACCACCAGATGGGCACCTTCAGGAGACCCTGGAGAAGGGAGCATTTCTCACTGCTGTGAGGTACACAGATTAAGTGAACTTCCATTGCTACTTCCATAAAGAGGAACATCTTGATGACAAAAAGTGTTCCCAAACTTAATTGTTTTTCCTTTCAGATGTATAACTGCTATATATTACACTTTTAATTGTTTTTACAATCAAAAAGTTTAAGTGATAAAATAAGACTAAATGTTCATTGTTTAGAAGTAGCCCAGTAGTTACATACATGAACAGTATAAACAGAACAGCAAAATGTTTGACAGAACCAACTATATAAATATATCCAGGCCCCGTGAGAGCAGCAAGGCCCCAGATCCGGCTGTTTTCATTCATTCAAGTTCCCACGGGAACTTGAGAGAATCAACAGCCTAATGGTCTAAGTTGGATTCCTATACACACATTACAGGAAATAAGCACATTTCCTTAAACCTGTCTTGTAATTTTAGTTTTACTAGTGTAACTGGTTCTTCACTAACCTTTTTTGTCTGTTAGTAAAGAACTTTAATAGTTTTATTAGGGATTAAAGATGTTACAGAAGATGAGAATGTGAAAAAACCATGTAAAATATTTTAAATATGTATTTCAAGAAATGCATATTAAAATAACTTGTTTATTAAGTAGGTGAAGATTAATAAACACTCAACCTCCATTCAATGAAATAAGTATAAATCAGAAAAACAAAATTCTATTTTTTTACTTATCAGACTGTCAAAAACCAGAAAGTTTAATAATATTCTATATGTTGTTGAAAGTATGGGTAAATTGGTGGCAGAAATATAAACTTGAAGCAAAGTTTTTGGAGAGTAATTTGAAATTGTCACAATTTAAATGCCACGCCCTAGACCTGCCATCCATGGTGAGAATTTGCCTTCTGATGGACGAGCCCTGAGACAAAGTCACGGGTACAAAGACAGTCACTGCCAATTGTTGATGGCAGCAGAATAGAGTGGTAGGTCTAGGAATTTATTCTGTAGATAAATGGACATTTATAGTATTTTTTGCAGTGTCATTTATATTAACAAAAGACTGTAAGCAACCAAAATCTTCTTTGAAAGAGATTGGTTAAATTATAGTACCTCCATACAATGGGAGATATAGATACCACCTATAGAATGAGATGACTTGATGTGTATTGCTACACATCAAGGTGGGTGGGCAAAGGTGGGTTTACAGTTGCAATGCAAACAATACAATTAGTAAATAATAATACAAGAATAATTTTGTATTTCATGTACTCATAATTGTAAACCTACTTTTGCCCACCCCTATATATGGATAACAAATATGTATATATGCGCTATGTACACACACAGACTTTACTTGTGTGTTGACACAGAGGCATCTGGCTACCTCTGGAGGGACACACTGAGTGGCTGGGGGGGCAGGGAGGATAGTTACTTTTCCTGGCTCAGCTTTTTATACACTTTGAATTTTGTATCATGAGTATTACCAATTCAAATATTAACTTAAAGAGCATGTATGTAAAATACCACAGAATTTCATGAAGTCATGGAAAAGAATAAGGTAGGTCTGTATGTGCTGAAAAAACCAACAGATATAAAACACTGTATGGAATATGATCCCCTGTATGGAAACTTTAAATATATATGCATATATTTACACTCAGCATACAAACAGGTATCACTTGTGAATTTTCTAATCATAAGCTAATGGATATCTGAGTACTAGAGTTTGGGGTCAACTTTTTAAAAAAAAATCTTTACATGTGTCCACATTAAAAATACGAATAAGTAATTAATGGATTTAGAAAATGGGAACATGCAGTGTTTATGAAAGAGGAGGGAAAGGAGCCCTCATATCTGCTGGTAGGACTGTAAATCTAGTACAACTCTCTGGGAAAACAATTTGGCAACATACATTCTCAAGTCTTTAAAAAGTTCATGCCCTTTGACTTGTTAATTCCATCTTTAGAACTATCTGAAGATGATTTCGTTTTTAAGTACTATTATAAGAAAAAATTTAAAATAAGATAAATTTCCAACAATGAAGATAAAAAGTGAATTAAACTGTGATAAGTCATACATTGTAACTGTTTCAGGTTCACAAATTAAATAGAAAAGGTAGAAAATAAAATTGTATATACAATTGATTTTATAGGAAGGAAATACCTAACATGTAAAATATGATGGCTGTGTCTGGTAGACTTTGGGGTAAGTTCTTTGTTCTCTTTCTGACTGTCACACAGAGACAACAATAACCATTATTCACAGAGTGTCTATTGGAAGCAAAGTCTTACCGGAGAAGGAAGTTTTCCTTCAGTTAAAAGCAGAGTGTCTCCAGAACACAGCATAAGCTCTTTCAGTGTTGCATCCTGGGAATACGGAAATTCTTTTTTGTTACTTGTGACTTCTGCAAGGAACAAACAGACCACTGGACTTTTGTTTGTGAACCCTATGCCTCTATTACCCTTGAAATAAATAAATGAATAAATGAATAAATGATAAAGCAGATGTTGAATAGAAAATAGGCTTATAAAACAGTCTATTATTATATATCAAATTATGAGTAGGAACTACAAGTATCATAGAAGATTAGAGGAAAGAGAGAGGTGAGAAAGAATGAGACTGATTTACAGAAGATGACATTTTAGTTAAATAATGAGACTAATTTACAGAAAATGACATTTTAGTCCAACCTAAAAAGATTCGTTGGATTTGGAAAGGTGAATGAAACAAGAGAAGGAATTTCTCATGAAAAAGTGAACAAAGTCAAGGTCATGTCAAGAATAAGTATGGGCTCTAGCCGGCTTGGCTCAGTGGAAAGAGTGTCAGCCTGCGGACTGAAAGGTACCAGGTTCGATTCCGGCCAAGGGCACATGCCTGGGTTGCGGGCTCAATCCCCAGTGTGGGGCATGCAGGAAGCAGCCAATAAATGATTCTCTCTCATCATTGATGTTTCTATCTCTCTCTTTCATTCTCCCTTCCTCTCTGAAATCAATAAATAAATATATTAAAAAAATAATAAGTATGGCTTGGTTAGGGAAGAGCTTAGCCTAGCCTGATTAGAGTGGACAGTTTCAGAGTAACGGGGGGGGGGGGGGGCTGGATGGGAAGGGTGGTCACAGATCTAAGGGATGTGGAATAGAAAAAAGGGAGCTTTTAGTTCCTTTGTAAACAGCCACTCAAGACTTCTGAGAAGGAGTTTTTAAAAATCAATCTGGCTGCTACATGCATAACACACTGAAGTGGGGAACACCTGGGCTCAGGGAGGCCAGTTGCAATAATTTAGGTAAAAGGAAAAATAAATGGCTTGAACCAGGAGACCAGCAGTGGACTCAGGAAGGAGTGGAAAAACTGACAGGCCTTTGAAGGCTGAGCCCAAACAAGAAGGCGGCAGGTAAGTTGGATTGGCCACATTTCAGGCTGAAAAAGATCAGGATGGGAAAGACAGGCAGCAAATCGGGAAGAGAAAGCAATTTTGAGGGTAATGAGTTTGCTCTAGACAGTTTTAGAACTGTTTGATACCAATTTGGGACTTAATAGAGAAGAAAATCTGGAAACTATGTGACTACATATTACTCTCGACATCCAAACTATACTAGTATGTCCTGAAGATTCTTTTCTTTTTTTAATATATTTTTATTGATCTCAGAGAGGAAGGAGAGGAAGAGAGAGATAGAAACATCAATGATGAGAGAGACTCATTGATCGACTGCCTCCTGCACGTCCCCTACTGGGGATTGAGCCTACAACCCAGGCATGTGCCTTTGACCGGAATCGAACTCAGGACCTTTTAGTCCACAGGCTGACGCTCTATCCACTGAGCCAAATCGGCTAGGGCCTGAAGATTCTTTAAGTCCACTTCTTACTCTGGGCAGTCAAATCCCTGTCCAAGATTCAAGAGGGTCCTCTCTCCATACTGTTACTGACCACGACACAGCAAAGAGTGTTCGAGGGGTGACCCCACTACCTGCTTCAATCAACTTCTGTTGATGTTCAGTGCCACTGTATATCACTGAACAGAAGCAGGCAGATAGGGGAGGGGTGGCTGACCACGTTTTACTGTCTAAACGTTCTCACAAAGCTTCATTTTGGGTCTACTTCTAATGCTGTGAGATTGGATAGGCGGTTGGGTGCTATTTGGATAAGATTAACCAGACCCCACCTATCCTGTGATACAACTGTTCCTAAGGCTACCCTAAGAGTTTGGCTGGATCTGGAGATGTAGTTAAGATCAGAGCCTAAGTGATTGGTTGGTAAATTGAATTCTGCCATCAACTCTGAGATTAAAATATTCAGGTTTCAAAATTCAGAGTGTATCTCCAAATTCTTTCATTAGTTCAAATGTCTTTTGTTTGCTAAAGTTCTCTGCTTCCTAATGAAGAACCACCATTCCCAGGAACACACTCTCTTACCAAAAGAGGACTTAACACAGATGTCAGAAATAGTCCCACTTGGCTGAGACCTTCCCTCTGAATGCTCTCAAATAACTACAGGGAGGGAAGAGTAAAGGTAGATGCATGTATACATTTTTGAATCCTAAACAAATTAAATCTTTCTCTAGAATTTATTCATGAGTAGGATGAGTATCCTGTATGAAAATACCATATAAACACAATCATTTTAAAGAGTGAAATATATAAAAATAACCTTACTTCTTCACACAAAGGCTCCCCAGCTTCATAGCACCAATCCATTTTCCTTAAGTGCCACGTGTCACCTGTGAAAGCAGAATCAGAATGAAAAAAAATTCACAAGAATGTGTTTTAAGAGTTTGTCAGGAATGACCCTTCTGGGAAATGAAAATTGAATGGGATTTGATCTAATAATTAATTTTTTTAAAAAAATTCCCTCGCCTGGCCAGTGTGCCTCATTGGTTGAATGTCAACCTATGAACCAGGAGGGTCACAGTTTGATTCCCAGTCAGGGCACATGCCTGGGTTGTGGGCTTGATCCCCAGTGTAGGGCAGGAAGCAGCTGATCAATGATTCTCTCTCATCATGATGTTTCTATCTCTCCCTCTCCTTTCCTCTCTGAAATCAATAAAAATATATTTTAAAAAATGAAATCAATAAAAACATATATTTAAAATAAAATTCTCTCTTCCAGAGCATGAAAAATAAGTTGTTTCCACAATTTGGTTACTCTCCTATTCCACCAAGAATAGATGTATAATTGTGTATCCTATATAAGGAGGTAATATGCAAGTTGACTGTCACACCCTTGCACACAAGATGGCCGTGCCCATGTCATCACAAGATGGCCGGCAGGGAGGGCAGTTGGGGGCAATCGGGCCAGCAGGGGAGGGCAGTTGGGGGCAATAGGGCTGGCAGGGGAGCAGTTAGGCGTCGATCAGGCTGGCAGAGTGGTTAGGGGGTGATCAGGCTGCTAGGCAGAAGTGGTTAGGGATTATCAGGCAGGCAGACAGGCGAGTGGTTAAGAGCCAGCAGTCCCGGATTGTGACTGGGCCTAAACCGGCAGTCGGACATCCCCCGAGGGGTCCCAGATTGGAGAGGGTGCAGGCTGGGCTGAGGGACACCCCCTCCAGTACACGAATTTCGCACCGGACCTCTAGTAATTATATATTTGCAAATGAAAACACTTGCTACTATTACATGATAGCTATGTTACGCCTTTGTTTACATGTATACACATATCACACATGAGTATAAATATATGTACATATACATATAAGTACAGAAGTTAAGTTTCATTTCACTGTCTTGGCTGAAAGTATATGCTAACATTGCTCAGCAATTGATAATGTGTTCAGCAAAACTGGTGCTATCCAATTAGCGGTAAACCTAACCAAAAAATAGTCCTTTTTGGAAATACTTTTAATAAAAGTTGGGGAATAACCACTTATAAAAGTGTAAAACAGCCTCTTAATTTAAATTTACTGTTTTGTTCACCATACGTGCCTGGCGCCGTAGGGAAAATGGGAAGAAAAATTTTTTTGAGGG
>NW_005871051.1:28442621-28533457 GCF_000147115.1 Myotis lucifugus
GTACTCTGGCAGCATTTACATCTCAGCCTCTGTCCCGTCTCTGTAAATGGGAACGGGATGATCCCTGCATGGGAACACTGTGTCGAGATGAAATGGGACAATGCATAGAAGCTCCAGAGCACATTACCTTCCCTTCCAGACAACAACGAATGCAGAGAGTGGCAAAGCACTCCAATGAAAGCAGTGTGATGCTCGCTGGCTGGGTTCCCCTGGTAGCTACTTCAGACGTCCTGCATTTCTGTTTTCATTCATACGACATTCCCTAATCTATACTAAACCACACAGGTATGAAGCACAATCACCAACATTCTGAATCAATGAGGTTTAAACAAAACCAGCGAAAGATTGGAGTGATTCCACAAGGCAATCTTAACTTCATCTCTTTTATGTCTTTGTTGGATCCTCAGTGGTCGGCTAATTTACAACTAGTGTTCTTCCAGCTCGCAAACAGAATCAGGAGAACTTATTATGTACATACAGATATAAAGTGTAACAGATAACCCTGAGAAAAAAAAGGGCTGAAACATTTTCATTAGGCTTATAAATACTTTCTTATAAGTCAAGGATGTGGATAAGATTCTACATCATCATGGCCTGTAACTTACCTGGTAGGCCAAATTTCTCCAGCATTATCTTCAAACACTGTAAAAAAAAAAAAAGTATGTTCATTAGTTTCCTGTTTCAGAGTTACAGTATTGAAAGAAACAACCTCTTTGGACCCTGGGGCCTATTTAAGTCTGATCAAATAGATAATACACATAGTTAAGAAGATGACCGAATAAGCTCTCCTTCCTAAGAGCTGGAGGGAAAAAACCCAGTTATGTTTTGAGAGAAGACCAGGAATGCTGTTGTGGGGGTGTTGTAATTTGGGATGACAATCAAACAACCAAGTAGCAGCTGGTTATGTAAGCCTGGAATTTTGAGGCGAGATCCAGTTTAAGAATTGAGCCCTAAGGTGCTTATAGCTGGAGAGAAGAGGAAGTAGCAAACTAAGAAGGGGTAGGAAGGGAAATCTGAAGAGCTGCAAGGAACAGTCATCACATATATGCCATGCTGCCAAGAGAGAGAGAGAGAGATGAAGACAGAACCGCCCGCTGCACTTGGTAAGAGCTGTTTCGGTGGTGTGGTGGGAACAAGTTTGCCTGCCACGAGAACAGAAAGATACACACATCGCTCCTTTGTAAAGATTTGTGATTTTCTTTCTTTGAAATTAAAAACAAACACAACACTCAAATTCAAAGAGAGAATCTTAAAAGCAGCAAGTGAAAAGAAAAACTCCAAATGAAAAACTCCAAAAATATTTTCAGCATGTAACAAGAGTAAAGGAACTTACTAAAAAGGTGTTTACTCATGGAACTCTTTAACCACATGCAGAGGATCGTAAAATGATCCTCAAGTCTCAATCGCTGCTGCAGCCATTCGTGTTTGTCAGTACCCCAACCCACTTCTCGTCTTGTATCCCAGATTCTTTTTTTTTTAAATTAAATCTTTATTGTTCAGATTATTACAGTTGTTCTTTTTCCCCCCATAGCTCCCCTCCACCCGGATCCCACCCCACCCTCTGCCCTTACCGCCCCCCCCACTGTCCTCACCCATAGGTGTACGATTTTTGTCCAGTCTCTTCCCGCACCCCCCACACCCCTTCCCCCCCCAAGAATAATCAGTCCACTCCCTTTCTATGCCCGATTCTATTATATTCACCAGTTTATTCTGTTCATCAGATTATTTATTCACTTGATTTTTAGATTCACTTGTTGATAGATGTGTATTTGTTGTTCATAATTTGTATCTTTACCTTTTCTTCTTCTTCCTCTTCTTAAAGGATACCTTTCAGCATTTCATATAATACTGGTTTGGTGGTGATGAACTCCTTTAGCTTTTCCTTTTCTGTGAAGCTCTTTATCTGACCTTCAATTCTGAATGATAGCTTTGCTGGATAAAGTAATCTTGGTTGTAGGTTCTTGGCATTCATCACTTTGAATATTTCTTGCCACTCCCTTCTGGCCTGCAAAGTTTCTGTTGAGAAATCAGCTGACAGTCATATGGGTACTCCCTTGTAGGTAACTGACTGTCTTTCTCTTGCTGCTTTTAAGATTCTTTGTCTTTTGCTCTTGGCATTTTAATTATGATGTGTCTTGGTGTGGTCCTCTTTGGATTCCTTTTGTTTGGGGTTCTCTGCGCTTCCTGGACTTGTAAGTCTATTTCTTTCACCAGGTAGGGGAAGTTTCTGTCATTATTTCTTCTAATAGGTTTTCAATATCTTGCTCTCTCTCTTCTTCTGGCACCCCCATAATTCGGATGTTGGTACACTTGAAGTTGTCCCAGATGCTCCTTACACTATCTTCATATTTTTGGATTCTTTTTTCTTTTTGTTTTTCCAGTTGGGTGTTTTTTGCTTCTTTGTATTTCAAATCTTTGACTTGATTCTTGCGATCCTCTAGTCTGCTGTTGGAACTCTGTATAATGTTCTTTATTTCAGTCAGTGTATGCTTAATTTCTAGTTGGTCCTTTTTCATAACCTCGAGGGTCTCACTAGATTTATTAAGGGTCTCACTAAATTTATCGGCGGTTTCTTGAAAAACCTTATAACCGTGGTTTTGAACTCTATATCCAGTAGTTTGCTTTCCTCCATTTCTGTCATTTGTGACCTGTTTCTTTGTCTCCGCATTTTTTTATGCTTCTCTGTGTTGATAGAGTGGCTTTCTGTGCTAGGTGTCCTATAGGGCCCAGTGGCTCAGCCTCCCCAATTACCTGAGGTTGACACTCTTGGCGCACCCCTTTGTGGGCTGTGTGCTCAGTCTTGTAGTTAAGCCTTTTTTTTTTTAATATATTTTATTGATTTTTTACAGAGAGGAAGGGAGAGAGATAGAGAGTTAGAAACATCGATGAGAGAGAAACATCGATCAGCTGCCTCCTGCACATCTCCCACTGTGGATGTGCCCGCAACCCAGGTACATACCCTTGACCGGAATCGAACCTGGGACCTTTCAGTCCACAGGCCGATGCTCTATCCACCGAGCCAAACCGGTTTCGGCTGTAGTTAAGCCTTGATTGTAGTTGGTATCACTGGGAGGAATTGACTTCCAGGCCAATTGTCTGTGAGAATCAGCTGTGTCTACAGTGGGAGAACTTCTGTGCTGGAGACACCCTTCTGGGGCAAGACTTGCTTCAGTGGGGCTTTGGTGCTCACTGAGTCTGCCCCCAGAGTGTGTCCCTAATGGATCTGAGGAGTTGTAATCTGGATGGTCCCACTCTGACCACTGGGTACACTGATCTTGGATCTCTAAGGAGGTGCTAATTTAGCCTCTGCCTGAGGCTACCTAGCAGGAGCTACGGAGAGATCTGCAGATTCCTCTTCTTTGTTTGGGGTTTGGAGGTGCCCAGATGAGGCCCAACTGTGAAGCAATGCAAGCTGCTGTGGGGCCTTGGGCCTTCTTTTGGATGTTCTGGGTTCTCTGACCCAGCTGCAGTTTGTTAGGTAATTTCAGATTGCAAAGGGCCAGGCCATTCATATGCAAAAGCCTCTACGAACAGCTAGGGTGGGGAAAGGGGCCCCAGGAATCAACAGGGTGGAGCAAACAGCTATAGCTGATCCTCAGCTCTGCCCTAAGAGGCCCCGGGTCTCAGTGTCCCGGTAATCACTGCAAGCACCTCTGAGAGAAAGCCGCCCTCGAGTTCCAACCGATGCCAGACAGTCCAGTTTCTCCCCGTATGAGTCTGGGTCCCCAGAGACTCGCCCGGAACTGGAGTTCAGAGCAGTTGGGAGCTTGTGTCTCCCTCCTGATTGAAAAAAACAACCTCGTCCTCAGTTGCCAGCCCTTTTCACGTGTGCCTCCATACCTCTGCACTTTACTTCTGCACCTCCTCTGAGTCTCAGTGTGCTTTTCTCTTTCCTTCTAGTTGTAGAATTTCCACTCAGCCAGCCTTCCTGTGGTTCTGGACAATGTCCGTTTTGTCTTTTAATTGTATTTTTGAAGTGGTTGTGTGAGGCAGCAATTTCCGGTGTTTACCTATACCTCCATCTTCGTTTCTCCTATCCCAGATTCTTTTGAAGCAAATGTCAGGTATCATATAATATCATTTATTAATATTTACATGAAGATAAACATCCTTAAAAAATAACCCTAAAACAATGACATTTAAAACAAATTAAGAATTCTTTAATAACAATTATCTAGTCGGTGTTCAAATTTCCCTTTCTTCCAAACTATTATTAGTTCTTCTGATTTGAATTAAGGGCCAAATGAAGTCCACACCCTGCCCTGCTTGCTGTTTCTCCTAAGACAAGATCTTTTAACCTACAGGCCCTCTCCCCTGTAGCCGATTTCTTGAAGAGTTTTCCACTTTTGGACTGTGCTGACTGTACTTCTAGGTTTGATCAGACTCAGGTTGTTTGGGGGTTTGGGGAGGCAAGAAAAGCATGGGTAGTGTTAAACTTCTATAATGCCTGAGTGTTGTCCTTTTTGGGTTGTGCACAGGCTTTCAGGATCACTGCCTTCCGACGTCATTCGGAGTTGAAAAACTGAGAGTTTAAAATTCTTTCTTTTTATTGGCTGGGATTGTTTATTTAAAAACCTGTTATCTGTCTAGTTGCCCTGCAGTATAGTCTGTAAAACAAAAACAGGACAAATGCTCAATTCTTTCCTTCATGGTTCCCAAGCATCCACTTGGTACCCATCGGTACCTAATGAAGATGGCATTTTTAGGGTCATATGAACTCACAGACTTTATATATACCAGTCAACTTTCATGACCATTCCCACTGAGGTCCAAGCTGTCTCATCTTTGACCAGAGGCAGCCTCTTCAAGTTGGCTTCTGTGTTTCTTTGCCGACGCCAGTCATCTTTGCTGGCTTCTCTGCTTTCTGTTCTGACAAGATGCTTTATCTCTCTCTCTCTCTCTCTCTCTCTCTCTCTCTCTCTCTCACACACACACACACACACACACTCACTCACTCACATTTCTACCTCTGTGTATGTAACTGTGTGTGTATATAAAGTAAAAACAAAGGAAATATGCCACAATGTTCATATTATGGGATAAGGTATGATGAGGGGTTTTAATGTTTTTAAAAAATCTATTTCTACATATCCCAAGTTTCTATGATCAACATTATTGATAATAATAAAAAATAATCTAATGTAAAATTCCAGTTTGCTCACCAATTTTCAAGCTCCCAAAACTACTCCTTTAGTGGATACATAGAATTATTTAAAGTATATTATGTAAACCCCTAGCCTTAGGACCTCAAAATCCTAATACAGATTATTCCTGTTCCCCATATCAGACACCCACAGACTCCCCTCCTCCCCCAAGTAAAATAACTTACTTCTCTCACAGAGATTGTTTCTTCTACTATGATTTCCATCTCTGACCCAGGCTGGATATCACTTCCCATAGCGAAAAACAGGAACAGCTAAGATCGAGACATAGTGTGAATGCAACTCAGTCTAAATTTTAAAATTCTACAAATGTATTATTTACTCCCAAAAAAGAAAAGTTTCATGTAGTCCATGAAACTTTAATAAAAATATCAAATTATGTAAAACAAAACTACGTTGGGTAATATAATGTTACAATTTAAATAATAATCTCAACTACCTAGAAATGTAAGATGCTTAATCACCAATGTTTTTACTCCTAAAAACATCTCTCATAGATATTCTTTATTCTTCCATGATCTCCATCTTTCTTGGTCATTCCTCAAAGGGACTTGCAATTACTATACACTATAAGCGTAACTCTGTTTTTCTCTGAATCATTTGGTTTCTGTCCATGTACTATGATTCCCAAGACTCTACAGGAAAAATGTGAGTCTGATCTCTTGTCAACTCAGCTGCTTAGAGCCCTATTTTCCTTCCCCTTTAAAAAAATATGTCTTTATTGATTTCAGAAAAGAAAGAAAGTGAGAGAGCGAGAGAGAGAGAGAGAGAAATGTCAATGATGAGAGAATCATCAATCGGCTGTCTCCTGCATGCCCCCTATGGTGGATCGGGCCTGAAACCCAGGCATGTGCCCTGACAGGGAATCGAACCATGACCTTCTGATTTATAGGTGGATGCTCAACCACTGAGCAACACTGGCCAGGCCTACTTTCCTTTGTAACTCAACTTCACATGTCACGTTTTCCTTCTCCAGCTTATTCAAGGAAGAAGAAATGAAAGAGAGGTGGCTGGAAAACGAATGAAGTGGATCCAGACAGAGGGTTCCTGATATGAACCAGCTAACCTCGACACAGTCTTAACAATAAGGACATAAATATGACTTTGGGACTGTAATAAAAGTTTACTAAATAGGTAGGGCTTCTGGCAAAGTCAAACAGATGGTATTTATATAGGAAATGAATACTGATAAAGACCAAGCTGTTGTGAGATTATATTATTGCAGAGATATTACAACCAGAATTAATATTCTGTATTTCATTAAATCTAAAATTTAATTAGCTATTACTCATTGCTTTATGTACCACGAAAAAAGAAAACACAGTGCTGGCTATAACTGTAGGATGCCATGGACAAAAGATGCAGCCTAATCTCACAGATGTTAAAAGTTGGGGGGAAAGGGCACATTTCAGAATTTCTGAAATATGGTTGAAACTGGTAGCCGTAACATTCCCCTTAACCAGTTTTTGCAGAAAAAGAACCTTATGACTATGCTTTGACATAGTATTTTTCATTTACAATTTTTTATTCTCACCCGAGGACATACTTAGAGGAAGGAAGAGAGAAACATGGATGTGTGAGAGATATATTGATCAGTTGCCTTCCGCATGTGCCCTGACCTGGAAATCGAACCCAGCTATATGCCCTCACAGGGAATCTAACTGGCAACCTTTTGGTGTACTAGACGACACTCAACCAACTGAGCAACACTGGCCGGGCTAGTATTTTTTATTTAAACACAGCATTCCTAAAATAAAAGGTTATCATTTAAGGAAAATAAAATGTTTAAGAATTACAGTTTTACTGGAATAGTTAAGGTATCCTATCTAATAACAGATAAACATGGTAATTAACCGTAACTTCGCTACCCTTCCCATTGGCTAATCAGCAGGATATGCAAATTAACTGCCAACCAAGATGGCGGCCGGCAGCCAGGCAGCTGAAGCGAACATGAGGCTTGCTTGCTCCAGTGACGGAGGAAGCCAACGTTCCCCGCCTGCCTCGCCCTGCTCTAAGCTACACTCTAAGCAACAAAGTTGCAATTATAGAAGCTAAACAATCCCCAGAAACCTGCTTTCAGCCAGCATCGGCCTCAGAGCTTAGAGCAGCAGTGATGGCAACAATGTTTCAATTATAAAAGCTAAACAAACCCTGCTTTCAGCCAGCCGCAGCCTCAGAGCTGGAGCCGGCTCTCGGCTCCAGTGACAGCTATAGAAGGTAAATAAATCCCAGAAAAAAAAACAAGAAACAGTAAAAAAGGAGAGGCTGGGAGCTTCAGTTGCCCGCCAGCCTGAAAACGGTCCTCAGCCCCTCACCCAGACTGGCCAGGCACCCAGTGGGGACCCCCACCCTGAAGGGGGTGTGACCAGCTGCAAACAGCCATCATCCCCTCATCCAGGCTGGCCAGGCACCCAAGCGGGACCCCCACCCTGATCCGGGATACCATTTAGGGCAAACCAGCTGGCCCCCACCCGTGCACCAGGCCTCTATCCTATAAAGTAAAAGGGTAATATGCAAACTGACCCTAACAGCAGAAGGACTGGGAATGACTGGTCACTATGACACACATTGACCACCAGGGGGCAGATACTCAATGCAGGAGCTGCCCTCTGGTGGTCAGGGCGTTCTCACATGGGAGGAGCTCTGCTCAGCCACAAGCCAGGCTGATGGCTGCCAGTACAGCAGTGGTGGTGGGAGCCTCTCCTGCCTCCTCAGCAGCGCTAAGGATGTCTGACTGCAGCTTAGGTCTGCTCCCCGCTGGCAAGTGGACATCCCCCGAGGGCTGCCGGGCTGCCAGAGGGATGTCTGATTGCCATCCTGGCCCAATCCCCCGGGGAGCAGGCCTAAGCCAGCAAGTGGTCACCCCCGAGGGGTCACAGACTGCGAAAGGGCACAGGCCAGGCTGAGAGACCCCTACCCCCAAGTGCACAAATTTTTTGTGCACCGGGCCTCTAGTCCTATATAATAAAAGCCTAATATGCTAAGTGTCCGGTCGTCCCCTCAACCCATCAAAGCGTAATATGCTAATGATATGCTAAGGCTGCTCAACCGCTCCCTATGACGTGCACTGACCACCAGGGGGCAGACGCTCTGACCAGTAGGTTAGCTTGCTGCTGGGGTTCAGCCGATCGGGACTGAGCAAGACGGCCAGATATGCCCTGGAGCCCTCTCATGGTCCCTCCCCGGCTGGCTAACCTCTTGCGTCCCTCCCTGGCCCTGATCGTGCACTGGTGGGGTCCCTCGCCCTGGCCTGAACCCTCTCACAATCCAGGACCCCTCAGAGAGCCGGTTTCGGCCTGATCGCGCAGGCCAGGACAAGAGACCTCACTGGTGCACGAATTGGTGCACTGGGCCTCTAGTGAATTATAAAGTGAAGAACTGACTGTGGGCAGGTGGGTGTGATGGCCAGGCGATCTCATGTTACCTGAGAGGAAGTTGGTGCTCTTCCAGGACAGAGTCCCAGTGAACTCCCCATCTTCAGTTCTGCTTCCTTCAACGTATAACTGTCTGGCACTACAAAAATTTTTTATAACAGAATGAATATTATTCATTCCTACCTTTCTGGGCAAAATACTATACTTAAATCAATTTTTCTTTTGAAAATCAAGAATGTCAAGAAAGAGAAAGTTGCACTCCATGAAAAAGGGTTATATATATTATCGTTATGTTTGATTTTCTATTTCCAAATGCTAGAATATATTATTCCTGTTATCTGTACAACAATGCTAAGATATGAGGTGACTATGAATATTCTAGAGTCTACTGTCAATAATTAGACTCAATTACATCTAATGACAAGTGTTACAGAGGTTAGAAGACTCTATTCCATAATAGATATCTCAATAAAGTTAGCAAATTAAAAAACTGACAACAAATCTATAAGGATAAAAGTAGATCAAAACCCATGACTAGCCAAAGCCGGTTTGGCTCGGTGGATGGAGCGTCGGCCTGCGGACTAGAGGGTCCCAGGTTCGATTCCCGTCAAGGGCATGTGCCTTGGTTGCAGGCACATCCCCAGTGGGAGGTATACAGGAGGCAGCTGGTCGATGTTTCTCTCTCATCGATGTTTCTAACTCTCTATCCCTCTCCCTTCCTCTCTGTAAAAAATCAATAAAAATACATTTTAAAAAAAACAACAAAAAAAACAAAAAAACCCATGACTAAAATGAGGATCAGCTAATCAGAAAGACAGCTGTTTCAAAACAGAAGTGTTTGAATTTTGGTTAAGATATTCTGTAACACGTGAGTAAGACACCTGGATGAAAGTATGTCCTATAAATCAATTTCTAAAAGGTAATTAAAGAATATTAGGTATTGGAAGCCATCATTTAAAGTAAAAGTGTTAAGAAAGTTAGATAGCATGAATGAATATGTGTCAGCTTTTGAAAGCTACCACAAAGATTTACCTGGACAAAGAAGCTTCCCATTTCTATCAATAGGTCTCAAACAGCTGTTCTCAGCTACAAGTAAGAAGAAGCTGGTCAGTGCACCAAAGAAAGAAAACTCAAGAGCCTCTACTGTGTTAATTAGCAGGAAGCTATGATAAGCTAAAACAAAAACAATCCCTCCTTCCCCAACAACCAGAAAACAAGTACAGGCAGTCTTCACTTTGTACTGCAGTAGCACAGGACTGTAAGAATGCCTTGCAAGCTGAAACGGTGCAAAGCAATCTTAACAGTGAGAAAAATTACAATTTTCTTGCCCTTTAAAAGATATTGTCTTATTTCTTTGTATAAAACATGTCAATAGTGTAAACAGGGCTTGCTTTCTTCAGCTACTCATATGACTTATGCTACACAGTGAGCATCTTTTCTTTTCACAGCAAACTGTCATACTCAGATTTCTAAGTTTGGATCAGCTTCCAATATTTTACATTTTGTGCTTTCAACCTCATGAAATATGCTCAAGAGCCCCTTTAATATGAACTGTTTTTTTTGCTAGCGTCACTTCTGGGACAGCTTCATTCTTTCTGTCACAACCACGGTCCTCACTTCTGTGGATAAGTGCCCATTCATTAAGTTCCTCCACCTGCGTGGCTAGTCTCTTGAATGATTGCATGTCAACACCCCCATGTCAGCTATTTCTTCTATCACTCCACGTGCTTTGTTTCTTTGCTGCACATTCCTCTTGGTTGGCCAGTTTGATGACCTGTCCTTATAAAATGTCACATGGGTTTACCACTGGGAGAAAAGGAGGCAATGAACTATACACACTCTACTGTCCGTGTGGTGAAATTAATGATTACACATGCAGTGATGTACGTTTGTTATTTCTGTAGTGATCTGTGGACTGAAGCTGGGAGCCACGTTTGTGCTTTACACAATTACGCAGTTAAATCCAGTGGTAGTTGGAATTTGAACTGTGTTTCCGGGTCACTGTTACATAATAAACTGTGATAACTGAAACTTGTGCACATAGGAACTTTGCAGAGACTGTCTCTTTAAAATGTTAGATGATTTTTTTTATGCCCAGTAAATGGATTAGGGCAGGTGTGCCCTATTTTTGAGGATGCAAATTCCTGTTTTGTGGGAAGGAGCACACCAGGTTTGGTCCAGTCAGAATTCTTACAAAGTTGGACATGAAATGGGGAGGTTGGGAGGGTGGAGCCTTCTGAGAGGGAAAGTATGGCATGGGTCTTAGAAGTCCTAATTTTATTAGATGTTGGCAGAATCTCCTTTCTGAGATTCTTGAGTTCTGTATTCTATATTATAGTCATATGAAACTAGCACATAATTCTAATACAAATTTTTTTATTGTTAATCCTCACCCAAGGATAATTTTCAATTTATTCTCCCCCCTCATCCCCCCAAAAAACCACCTTCTAGGATTTTGAGTGAGATTGCATCGGATCCACAAATTAATTTTGAGAGAATTAGCCTCAGCAATATTGTGTCTTCCGACCCAGGAACATGGGACATCTCTCCATTTATTCAGGTCGTTTTTATTTTTCACAGCAATGTTCTCTAGTTTTCAGTGTACAGGTCTTGCACACATTTTGTTAAATTTATCCCCAAGTATTTTATGATATCTTATTCTAAGTGTTTTCTTAATTTCATCTTCCATCTGTTTTTGTTACTAGTAGGTAAACATACAATGGACTTTTGTATATAATTTGAATTCGTAATAAACTCACTTATTATTTCTAGTAGCTTTTTAATAGAATTCTTAGGATATACAAATGGACTATAGCACATCAACAGTGCTCACCATCACTGCATAAGGAAAATACAATAGAACACACCATGATCTACCAATTCATATTCACTAGAATGGCTATAATAAAAAATACAGTGCCAACTAGTGCCCTGACATATTACTGGTTCAGCCACTCTGGAAAATAGTATGGCAGCTTCTTATAAAGCTAAACATAAACTTGCCATTTGACCCAGCAATTCTAATCCTGCATAAAACAGGATGTCCACACAAAGACAGTGTTTATAGCAGCGGTCGTCAACCAGTGATCCGTGGACCACTGGTGGTCCATGAGGTCCAAAAGGTTGGCAACTGCTGGTTTATAGCACACTATTCATAAAAGCCAAAAAGTGAATGAATCAATCAACTGGTAAATGAATAAACAAAATGTAACATATCATAGAATGGGAAACTAGGAAAAGGAATAAATTACTGATACACAGTAAATCAAGGATGAATCAAAAAATGGAGTGCTAAGTGAAAGAAGCCAGACATAAAAAAACAACTTATTATATGGTTCCATTTACATGAAATGTCCAGAAAAGCAAATCTAGACAGACAGAAGTAGGTGAGTGGTCATCAGGGGCTCAGAATGTGAAAAGGAATGAGGGATTGTTTTGGAGTGATGGAAATGTTCTAAAACTCAATTACAGTGATGGTGGTAAAACTCTATACCTTAACTAATAATCACTTAATTAGGCTTCCAACAGGTATTTGATGGTATATAAACTGTGGTATATAAACTGTACTTCAATAAAAGACTGTTAAAGAAAACCCAATGCTGAGTGAATAGTGAATTTATAGAATGCTATACCCAGTATCTTAATTTATGTAAGTGTAAAAACACAATCTACACATACACATATATAAGAGAACATAATATATACAATACGAGTCCACAGACTAGACACACACCCAAATCAGATATAGTGGTTGCAATTGGGGAGGGAGAGAGAGTGGGTCTGAGGAGGACACAGAGGGCTTTGTAATGTTTCAAACAAAACAAACACATGCCAAAATGTTAACATCTGTCCATTTTGGGTGGTACGTGCATGAGTTTTCCCTAAATTATTTTGTGTACTCTCCCATAATTTTTTTCAATTAAAAATCAAAACTAAATTAAACCCCAAAGCCAAAAGCAAACATAAACGATTACCTAGTTCCTTCATTAATTTTAATTCCTTTATGGCTTTAATTCGAATATCAAACACCACCTAAAATAGAGAAATAAACTAATGACTGTGTATAAGTTGAAAACAGTGGGAGGAGAAGAAAATGGAGATTGTCAGTGAGTGCATGTACAGATTGAATTATTAATTACCTGATATTTGGTAGTTTTTGCCTACTTAAAAAAATTTTTTTTCATCCCTGAAATTCCTTTTCTCTCTTCTACATAGTCAAAATAAAAAACTTAGATTTTAATGGTCAAGTTTTTACCAAACTGATGTTAACTGGAACAGGACTCCTATAGAGAATCAGAGAAACAATTCTAGCTAGAAAAAACAAAAAAACTGACAAACCAGTAACCTTTTTGATGAGAGGAAACAAAAGAAATTTCAGGTCATCACCTTCCTTTATGTTAAGAATGATATAGTCAGTGCCAATAAGCATAAATTATATAAAAATATATAATACTAACCCAAGGGCACTATTTAAAATGTTTAAATTACTTTATTTTAGAACTGTTTTCATTTTAGTTTAGGCTAATTGCCTCTAGGGCAGCGGTCGCCAACCGTTTGGACTCACAGACCACCAGTGGTCTACGGACCACCGGCTGGCAACTGCTGCTCTAGGGCATAAAATTGTGAAAATTTAGGGGTAAAACTGATGTCAGAGATCCACTCTACCCTCTCACACTGTGCTAAGAAGGTTCAGGGATTTCACCAAAGTCTCCCACTTAGGGTCAGGGTGGTAGGTCTTAAACTTTCCCCTTTACTATACCAACAAATATTAATGCACCTTAAGAAATTATAATACTCACAGAAAAGAAATCATTCTAATGGTTCTTTTAATGTTATAGAAAAAAAGCAATGAACTGAGACTACATAAATAAAAAAAGATGTTTTCTGAAATAATGTTTAAGGAAACTAGTATCACAGTCTTTAAATGAAAGACTGGAGGACACCCTTTTAAAGAGAGGATGGCTTTAATATGAGCAGTGGTCGCCAACCTTTCAGACCTCACGGACCACCAATGTCCATGGACCACTGGTTGTTGACCACTGCTCCAAAGGTTTCCTTAAACCAGCAGTCACCAACCTTTCGGACCTCACAGACCACTGGTTGGCGACCGCTGATATAGAGCACAGAGTATAATGTAGAGCAATTTCAGTTAAACTTAAAAAGCAAAACAACACAAAACATATATATACCTGTTTTAAAATTACCAAAATGACCCTTGAAAACAGCATTTCACATTTTGATAAAGATAAATATATGTTCATATTTTGATATAGCATTATATATTTGACAACAAAGCCAGAGGATTCCATTCCAGTTAAATAGCTAACTCCCACTTTCTAATTCTAGGCTTTGGAGGGGGAAAAAAGGCACATATTTTCTTGAGATATGCCAAGGACTAATAATAAGTAAACAAGCAGTAATCAAATATTAAAAATAAAACATTGATTTCTTAGGATTTAGAAGTCTGAAACTTTTCTGAAAGAGTAAGGTATTGCTTTCTAAATAAAATTGTTAACTAAAACACTGTCAACTAAACTTTAATTATAATCTACTCACTGTGTTAACAGTTGCTGATATTTTAACTTGGTCCTCTTCAGATTCTAATTGACATAAATTATTAACTTGGACCCAGTCAACCTCATTCACAGTAGTGATCCATTTCCCTTGTTTGGTCAACAAACTGTAGGTAAAAGATGTTTTAAAAAAAAAAAGTGTCTTTACAAAGCACTTTTATGGATCAGGAAGAATCAGAAAAATCAATACTGTTTCTCTGGCACCACTTCTAAAATCTGCCTCTGTCCCTTAATGTGACTCACTGAAGGTGACCAACTTCTACTGAGCTGGCTTTATGAAAGTTGACTATCTTTTTAGGACAGTGTCAGGCAGTACTCTATGGAGTTTATATTCTATGGAATCTATATTAATGACTCAGATATTCTTTGACTTAGACAAATAATTTGTTGCTACACTTTTCAAAGAGAACTGTTGTAATTGAACAATCAGCTGTTGACTTCTGCCTGCACACTTATAACAGTAGGAGGGCTTTAAGAGCAGCTTGCGCAAGGCCCACCCACAGGACTCCGATTTAATAACGGGACAGCCATGTACAGTTGTGCAGACCGACGCTGCATCAAAGTGCCACAGCTAAGGGGTATCACTTATATCATACACACTGAATATTTGTATTTTTATTATAGAGTGCTATTTTATGATAGCAGATAGCAGTAGAGTGTCTTGTTCTAACAAGCCTTTCCTACAGGTAGTAGTAAAAGATCTTAAGAAAGAAGTGACTTCTTTCTAATTCACATGGAGGCACTGAATGGCTAGTGGAAGTCCTCTTTGGGAGTGCGTATCAGAGCCCTGAAACACAATCCTACTCTTTATTTCAGTTATTCCTATTTGGACCCCACGTGAAGTTAGCAATCCTAAATACAGCAAAGTTTTAAGCACAAAGATGTTCCCTGAAGAAACCCTTAAAATAGTGAAAAGCTGATGATGACAATGATGATGATGCTAGCTAAAATATTCAGCACTCACTATGTGCACACTCTGTAAGCACTTAACTCTTTCAATACTTACACCTTTATGAAGTTGGTACTAATTATTATCCCCATTTTACAGAAGAAGAAACTTCTTTAAGTAGGCAGAGAGAGATGAAGTAACTTGCCCATGGTCACACTGTTAGGAGGTGATAAAACTGGAAACAGATCCAGGCAGCTGGTTCCAGAGCCCTTGTCCTTACCCACTACCTGTACTGCCTCCCACAGGAGCAGCTGGGTATACTGTAACATCAACACTGATTCTTATGTAGAATGAGTTTTATGAAGAGTCTACAAACATGGGGAAAGCAAAATATTGCTATCTTCAAAATAACTGGCATGTTCAAAAAGAAACATTTTCAAAACAAAAAAACCAATGATCTGAGCTCAAATAAACAGGAAAGCTAATAATGGACTGACATGCTTGGGAGGTGCAGTGACACTGTTGCCAGTCTCCAGTCTTCAGTTCTGTATTTCCCAAGTCCTAATAAGTGTATTACTTTAAAAAAAGAAATACATAATAAACTTTTTAATTAGATACACATGGTGGGGAAGTAAATGTCTGGAAAACACTTACCCAAAAGAATAATAATGATAAATGTTACACAAAATTAGCATAATCACAAATGCTCCTCTGTGTCGCAGCCACTAAATAATACAGAGGCTCTGTAATCTAAGTATATTCACAGCACTGATGAAGCAGGGAACTGACTAGGTTTGTAACCTAAAGTCTCCTATATGTGGAATTTGGGGGAAGGGGGGAGTTACAGTATGTGACACAATGACTACAGAAACTGACACTCTACAGCAGTGGTTCTCAACCTTCTGGCCCTTTAAACAGTTCCTCATGTTGTGACCCAACCATAAAATTATTTTCGTTGCTACTTCATAACTGTAATGTTGCTACTGTTATGAATCGTAATGTAAATATCTGATATGCAGGATGGTCTTAGGCGACCCCTGTGAAAGGGTCGTTCGACCCCCAAAGGGGTCGCAACCCACAGGTTGAGAACCGCTGCTCTACAGTGTCAAGACATGGATAACAAAAATGAAGAGAGGCAGTGTTTCTGGGTTCCAAATGCAACTTATGGAAATGCGGGCATAGTTCCCCATGTAACTGCCCTATGTGGGCAGCTGGGAGGAGCTCAAGAGTCATAAAAAGGATGAAAAACTGAATTGCCATACGGGATTTTTGTGACAAAATAGCCAGGTAAATTTAGCTATGATCTTAATATAATTCTCATAAAAAATTTCAGGAACAAACTTTGTGAGACTATGTCTTCAATTTTATAAGGAGCGCTAATCAGAATTCCTCAGATAGGATTCTGCTTTATAGCCAACTAATCTTGACTGTATCTTGTTTACATCTATATTATGTAGTTATCATATTACAATATCATTTTTCTCCAACTTGCCTAACCTAGAACATTCCTACTTACAAAACACAAAACACAATGTCTAGAAATAAAAAGAAACATTTAACTCTTAGTAAAATAAAGCTTTAGAGTTCTAAAAGATAGTGCTCTAATTTAAATAACTTAAAAAATTTTTCGAGTTACCTGTTATTATCATTACTGGAATCCTGAATCAGAATCGAGCTTCCGTTTCTGAGGCCTTGTTCTCTGAATGTCTTCTTCAAGTCCTCCTTGGGAATGGCAGTCCAGCTCTCTCCACCTACAGATGCAGTATTGCTGGTGAAGATGACACCTCCTGGAATTGCTAAGGCGGTGAATACTGTGCCCACTTCTGCATTAGCTGGGAAGACCTGTGGAGATTCTACCAACTGCCGACACTCTTCACTGCCTGTTGCCAGATGAAGAACATTCAAAAGCAGAGGTTCACAGTCACTACCAGTGGGAATCTGGATTCCGCCAACCTACAATAATGCCAAGACAACCATTAGTATAGTTTACATTTGCCAACATGAAGTCAACACAGTAAAGTAACAAAAGACTCCTCTTGCAGAATAATTCTCATGTTTTTTCTTTTCAAGTGAAGTTCTTACAAATGTCTTTTAAGTATCAGAAAAATAACTTTAGATATTTCATTTGAAACTTTCTCTTAGCTGTCTTTTATTTTTTAGGAGAGAAATCTGGAGTGGGGACAAAGATGTATGAGTCCTCGGTGGTGGTAATGAAGCCTTGGGAATAAGTGCGAGGGAGAGTTCACTGAGTGGCTGAGATGTTCCTCGCCCTTTTCCTGACTTAGAAAGTTCACTCTGCTCTTACAAGTCACCTCTACTCCCTAATTCAATAGAGCTATAAGCCTCCTTCTGAGTTCCCACAGGGAATATGCACAGACACCCCCCCTCCCCAGCACTTAGTGCAGTTATACCATAAAACCTGAATCTTTGTATTTAGCTCCTGACACCTAGCCTGGCAGAGAGGAGGTGCTCAATAAATATCTCTTTAACACATAACTACTACTAACTGTACCTAAAATTTATTAAATATTTCAGTAGCTTTCTAATCCGTAATTGCCTTCACATATGCTGAATAAAATTTCATGACAATGACTTAAAAAATCCAAAACTATCATGAGTATTTCTTTAATATTTTCTTACCTCCACTCCATTCCATACAAAGATGTCTTCCTCATCAGCAATTTCAATGTCACACAGTGTCAGATCATCTCCTAGGACGAGGAGGTAGTCAGTGAGACCATTCATCTAAAGAAAGAGCTGAGACACTTAAATATTTTTTTGAAAAATCTTTCCCGTTAAGAAAAATTAAGAAGGTAGTAACTATGTTTATTATATCACTTTTATCTTTATTCCTCCCATCACACCCTTTAGTTTTTTTCCTTATGTAAGCATTTCCCTATGTTGCTGCATAAGTTTTGTGAGCATGACAGCAGGAAAAGAGTTTAATATAAAGTCAACTGTACTTGACCCTGTGAACAGGAGTAAGAATTAGGCATCAAATGGTCCCAGCTCCACTACTAATTAGCTGTTATGTCCTTGTGTACTTCAAGTCTCTACACTTCAATTTTCTCATGTATAAAATGGGGATAAAGGAATTTTGTAACAATCAAATGAGATAATTTATATAAAACACTTACCTTAGTATTTGGCAAAGTGAAGCCCAAAATAACTGTTACCACTGTGACTGCTATTATTACTGTTTTGTTGTTATTTAAAGGAAGTAAATACTTTTAAGCTCTCAAAGTACATTTGTTTGTTTTGCTACAAAATGTGAAGCTAAGAGTTGGGTTAAAAAATCATGCTACATAGCCCTGGCCGGGTGGTTCAGTTGATTGGAGCACTGTCCTGTACACCAAAGGTTACAGGTTCGATTAATTAACAAATTAATTTGGTACAGAGGCAGCCTTAAATTTCAGAAAATATAAAATGTTTCCATGTTAGCAAAATTTTACATGTTACATAAATTGGACACATTATAAACTGGATAAATTACATAGTTAACC
This sequence comes from Myotis lucifugus, assembly GCF_000147115.1. Lineage (NCBI taxonomy): Eukaryota > Metazoa > Chordata > Mammalia > Chiroptera > Vespertilionidae > Myotis > Myotis lucifugus. The sequence continues at coordinate 28,461,123 of NW_005871051.1, forward strand.
TCGATGAGGGGGTGGGGGGATGAGAAGAGATAAACCAAAGAACTTACATACTTAAATGCATAGCCTATTGACATGGACAATAGGGTAGTGAAGATGGGGGAGGGGGGGAAGGGGAGGGGCTGAGAGGAGGGGTGGAAAGGGGAGGAAATGGGAGATACTGTAATACTATCAACAATAAAAAAAAATTATAAGTAAATTAAAAAAAAAAAAAGAAAGTAATAGGTAGGGGCGGAAGACTGGCCAGGAGTAGAAAATCACAGATGAGCCCCACAAAAATATAAATATATAAAATGAACTGCTGTGTCTTAATATTTATCTTACCATCAAGTGTCTGATAGATGTGAAGTCCTGCTGGTACAAACTTTGCAACACTAAGGACCATGTCTCCTTCCCAAAATTCTAACAGCTACAGAATATTTGTAAAAGAAAAAGAGAACAAGAAAAGTAACATATATCACATTTCCAGATTAAATAAGACAGGTAATGTGCCAATATACATATGTGGAAGATACAGAGAGCAAACAAATGAATACCCCCATCCTACCCAAAAGGGAAAGTAAGGAAAGAAGATATCACTCATTGTTACATCAAAGATGGTTAATCTCCCCCATTAGTGATGGAAAAATCTTGGCATACACAAAGGGCACAACAACCATCTAAACAATTCTATGTAACCTATGGGAAGACCACTTTTATCAGAGGCAAACTGACCAACGTGCCAGCCCAGGAATCTGTCCAAAAGAGCAAAATGATTTAATCAGTGCTGTTCAGAAAAAGCGGCACTGACTCTAACACCTGAAAGGAATGCTTCCCACTATAAATTTAAACCTTGTAATAGATTATCGGGGGTTTGTTTTATAAGTTTGTAGATCCAAGACTCTGGTAACCTCTACAAAATAACATCACCCATAAAGATTAGTTCTATTTAGTCTCTCTCCACAATACCACAAGACAGTTCTCTTAAGAAGAAATTTCATATTTATAAACGATTAGTTAACTGTCAATCTCACAGCCCCTTGCCGGTGGCTGGCTTCTAAGATAACAGACCTGCACTTAAAGGTCCTTTTCAGTTATCACCTAATGTCATCTTAGGGTCAGAACCACAACTCCACTTCATCAACATTGCCAGGACTGGCTCCGAAATGAACTTTTAATGCAAAAGTTCAGAAATATTAGACAATTTTAGAAATCCTGATGCTGATCCAACATTTAAATATAATTCAAATCAACTAAAGTTAAAAAAAAAACTGGCCTGCTTTTCTTTGTACAATAGGAAAGTCAAAAAAAGGCTAATAATTTCAGTAATTGATAGTTCAGAAAATTCAATTATTTCCGGAAAAGAAAAAAAAAGCTTACATTTTCTGTTTCCCTTTTCCTAGATCAGGAAGTAGAGTGGGGAGAAGAAAGAGTAGGAAGACCAGGACAGGAATCCTAGTTCCACCACTAACTAGATGTCTGACCTCAGACAATCACAAATAAATCACAATCTCTTCATCTTGGGGTTAGCTTGTCCCAGGAGGTTAAAGAACCAAATGACATAATTAATATGAAAGCCCTGGGGGTAAAATAAAGAGCAGTCCTGTTATTGTCATTAAAATACAACTGGATAAATTATTTGGAAAAAATGATTACGACAATGTTTGTTTAATATAAACCAATAGGTATTTTCCTTCACTTAGCAATCTTATTAATAAACTAGAGGCCCAGTGCACAAAATTCGTGCATGGATCGGGTCCCTAAGCTGGGCCAGCAATCAGGGCTGGTCAGGGCCTTCCTTCATTCCGCACTGCCCCCTGGTGATCAGCACACATCATAGCGGGCGGTCAAACTCCCAAGGGGACAATTTGCATTTTAGCCTTTTATTATATAGGATGCTATTCTGTACTGAAAGGTAGAAGTGAGCTGCTTTTATTTGTTCAGTAGTTCTTAGTTTTAGACAACATGCTTATCATTATCTCTTCATTACCTTTAAAAACACTTTTTACATTTATTCAAAAAAGAGACAACTTGGTACTCTCTCCCCAAAATAAAATATGCCAGTTTGATTCTGCCCCTGCAAAGCTCCTGCAGGACTATGCCTTGATTGGCAGAGAAGCCTCTCTCTAAAAGACTGACCAGTGAGGGGAGAACACCTGAGCCATCCCTCTATGGAACTAAGCAGCTTTGAAAAATAAATAGTCATATCTTAAATAGGATTTTTGAAAAGAAATCCAGCTTGAGATGGACCTTAATGTCTAAATTAAGAAGAAGTGCAGCTAAATTACCTGAAATATTGATTGTCGAAGATCTCCCAAAGTTTTTCTTTTATCAAAGGTTAAATCCCACACGCTTTCTGTTTGAGAGACTACTGGGTGCAGGGCTCCATTGAAGAAATGATAATGAGGGCCCAGGTGGAGATGCAATTCAAAGATATTGTTTGTAGAATCATATTCTGTCCTTTAAAGAGGCATAAAAAGTACATAAATGCTATGTTTTTACAACAAACAGTTTCATTTCAAACCAAAAATATTTGATTTACAATATAAATAAGTTCTCCATTCCACCTAAGTAATTATAATTAACATCATTTTCTTCCATGCTCCAAAATGACTCATTTCAGCTTCTCAATAAATAGCAAAATTTCAGCTCTGCCACCATGCATTCCAAGGAAAATGTATTTTAACGTACATTGTGCAATGTTACTCTGAATACTGACACTCAAACTCTTCCAATCCTGAGATTATAAACAAAATGCTAGAAACCTGCTCCTAATAACTGTGAAGTGTCAGATTTGCAAACTTTTAATTCATCCTGACTTCCACTAGCTCCATAGAGTTTCCCTTGAAATATCTGAGGTTGATCTAATAATCCTCCCGAGTCTACTCCCTCCAGGCCCAATGTCCTCAGCAGCAGCCTTGAAGCACGGTGCCCAACACTCTACTCCAGGCAGTTGGGCCAACGGAAAGTGGAGGAGACTTTTGCCACCGTCCAGGTACTTCTGACACAGTCCATTAATGTGGTCAAAGACAGCATCAGCTTTTTTGATGACCACATGACTAAAACCTCTTGGTGTTTTTTTGTTTGTTTGTTTGTTTAATACCATCTGCTAAGCCACACCACTCATGCAGGTTATTTTTTATCCTTAAGATATCTTACTCTTTTAAGTTTTTAAATTTTTAGTGTCTTGATTTTTGAGATTTCCTTTCATCTTGGCTTGCCATTCAATCTACCTGCTATTTTCTCCCCAGGTTCAAGGCAATGATAAAAATGTTGAACACACCCCTGCTACATAAGCAGCCACCTCGGTCCACGAAAAGACCATGGGACTTCCATTTCTCTAACCCAATACCCCACAGACCATGTCAGAGAGCAAATAAAGAACCAATTCTTCAGGGGCCAAGATTAGACATCCAAAGAAAATAATGCTGAGACCATTAAGTTCTCACAAAACATCCCCTTAATAATCCATTACAAGTTTTTGACCAAGACTGACAGTAAGCCCCGTAGTTTGTAGAATCTACATTTCCTTCCTTTGCCCACCTCTGTTCTTCTGCCAGTTCTCCACAACTACTTAAATATGAGGGGTGATTTTCACAGCAGGTTCTCTTTGTACCAAGGGAATAACCTGACAGGCTAGGATACAATTAATTTAGCTAACTATGTGCTCACAGATTTCTCTAGTCTTCTTAGGCTTCAATTCTTACTTAGCAATGGCCATTTACAAGTCATTATTTCGTTCACTCTCACACGATAAGGATAATTTCAAAGTCAAAGATAATCTCACTATAAAAATTCAGCTGAAAACAAATATTGGCATTAACTAGATGACTTTTTTCTTTCTTAATTTTCATTATTAAATACTTAAGACCTAATTTAGATTAATTCTCCAGAAAAACCATTCAATCTCTAAAAGTAAGTTAGTTACCTTTTTGTTTGCAGTTCAATGTTGGCTGCATCCATTTCATTCAGCAAATGACATGGAACCCTGTATCTTGGATTAGCTCGAGCTGTGGACAAAATTTTTCATTAACTTATGCTGACTAAATGAAAACTGGTTGCTGAAAATTAGCAAGGAAAACTAGAAAGCTTTATCTGTGTGAACAATCATTTTCTCTGGCTCTCAGTTTTCCATCTGAAAAATGAAAACATTAGAACAAATGACAGGTACACAGTTCCTTAGGTCAAGTTAGAAGAATTCCACTTTCTCAACTCTCCTTAAATATACCTTTTAAAATGAACACCATTTTCTTTTTGATAACAATTGTAATAATCTGTCACTGTAAAAATTCTGAAAATCATTTTAAAATTGATATTACCTATAATCTCATTCCCAAAAGATACCGCTAAAATATATACTTTTGGTCTTTTTTTCTATACTACACAATGTGTCTTGTACACACACACACACACACACACACACACATTTAGAGCAATTAAATTTGTTACAAAATGGAATTATTTTCAACAAATTTGTAACTTGCTTTTTCATTGCATATACTGTTGAGTATTTTTCCAAAGCTTTAAATGACTGCAGAGTTGTCCATTCTTTAAATAGCATAATTAATCTAACCAATCTTTCTGTTAGACATTAAGGTGATTTCCATTAGTCATTACTACAAAACAATGGGGTTAACAAACATCTTTGAACATAAACAGTTATACACAGCTCTGATTATTTCAAGACAAATTTGTAGAAGTAGCATTAATTTAAGGGTTTTAAACACATACAACCAAATTGGCTATATTACTTTATATGCCTACTAGCTATAGAGGAAATGCCAACTGTTGAGCATCAGAATCTTAAGAAATATTTGACTTGGTAGGAAAAGAGTGTCATCTCAATGCTGTGTTGTTGTTTTTTAAACCTCACCTGAGGATATTTTTTCCATTGATTTCTAGAGAGAAATCAATGGGGAGGGAATGGGGGAGAGAGAGAAACATCTATGAGAGACACATTGATTGGTTGCCTCCCCTACACACCCCTACCTTTGGTTCCCAGGCTGATGCTCTAACCACTGAGCAAAAATCAGCCAGGACTCAATGCTGTTTGGATTCACATTTTTTATTATGAGTTAGGTTGAATTTTTTAAAAATTTTTTTTTTATTAATTTCTTTTTTTATTGTTTCAAGTATTACATATGTCTCCTTTTTCCCCCCATTGACCCCTCCCCGGCCACTCCCATCCCCCAGGACAAGCCCCTACCGCCCCAGTGTCCATGTCCATGGGTTATGCTAACATGCATGCATAGAAGTCCTTTGGTTGATCTCTTATATCCCACCTGCCCTCCCCTGCCTTCCCTCTGAGGTTTGACAGTCCATTTGGTATTTCTCTCTCTGAATCTATTTTTGTTCATCAGTTCATTATATTCCACTAATGAGATCACGTGATACTTATCTTTCTGACTGGCTTATTTCGCTTAGCATAATGCTCTCCAGGTCCATCCATGCTGTTGCAAATGGTAAAAGTTCCTTCTTTTTTTTTTTTTTTAATATTTTATTGATTTTCTACAAAGAAGGGAGAGGGATAGAGAGCCAGAAACATCGATGAGAGAGATCGATCAGCTGCCTTCTGCACACCCCTCACTGGGAATGTGCCCGCAACCAAGGTACATGCCCTTGACCGGAATCGAACCCGGGACCATTGAGTCAGCAGGCCGACGCTCTATCCACTGAGCCAAACCGGTTCGGCAAAAGTTCCTTCTTTTTATAGTAGCATAGTATTCCACTGTATAGATGTACCACTGTTTTTGAATCCACTCATCTGCTGATGGGCACTTAGGCTGTTTCCAAATCTTAGCTATTGTAATATGTACTGCTATGAACACAGAGGTGCATATATCCTTTCCGATTGGTGTTTCTGATTTCTTGGATATATTCCCAGAAGTAGGATTACTGGGTCAACTGGGAATTCTATTTTTAATATTTTGAGGAAACTCCATACTGTTCTCCACAGTGGCTGCACCAGTCTGCATTCCCACCAGCAGTGCATGAGGGTTCCTTCTTCGCCGCATCCTCGCCAGCACTTGTCCTTTGTTGATTTGTTGATGGTAGCCATTCTGACAGGTGTGAGATGGTACCTCATTGTCATTTTTATTTGCATCTCTCAGATGATTAGTGACTTTGAGCATGTTTTTATATGTCTCTTGGCCTTCTGTATGTTCTCTTTCAAAAAGTGTCTAAGTCAGCCGTGGGCAAACTACGGCCCGCGGGCCGGATCTGGCCCGTTTGAAATGAATAAAACTAAAAAAAACAAACCGTACCCTTTTATGTAATGATGTTTACTTTGAATTTATATTAGTTCACACAAACACTCCATCCATGCTTTTGTTCCGGCCCTCCGGTCCAGTTTAAGAACCCATTGTGGCCCTCGAGTCAAAAAGTTTGCCCACCCCTGGTAAGTCCTTTGCCCATTTTTTGATTGGATTGTTTATCTTCCTTTTGTTAAGTTGTATGAGTTCCCTATAAATTTTGGAGAGTAAACCCTTATCGGAGATAACATTGGCAAATATGTTCTCCCATGCAGTGGGCTTTCTTGTTTTTGTAATTTTTTTATTTGCAGTTTATTGGTTGTTCCTACTTCTTTATTTTGCATATTGCTTATTTATAAATATACTTTTCCCAATTTACTACTAAGGACAATGAATATATATAAAAGCACTCTACAGATAGCAAAATATATGACAAATATATTTCCTCTATTTTCCATAGCTTAATATTGTTTAAGATTTATATCACTTTTCTTTAAAATTTTTCGTTTCTTTGCTTTTAAGCTTAAAAGGGTCTTTACCTTAAGATTAGAAAAATATTTCTATTTATACATCTTAAGTTACTTTTTTGCATAAACATTAAAAGAACTATAATTTCATTCAAGTGATTACTATAATCACAGCTTTATGTTTTTACTGAGAGCAAATTTTCCTTCAATAGTCCATTCTTCAATTTTCATTGATTTATCTCTACGTAAATTTTAGAATCACTTTGTCAAGTTCCATTCCTTCATTCCCCAGAAAAGTCCATCAAAATTTTGGCTGGACCTTTATTCAATTCCCAAGCTAATTAGAAAACTGTCATTTAGTACATATTTCAATTATGTACATACTAAACTTCATTTTAGTGAAAAAGACAACACTCCATCTGAAGATAGTCTTTTTCTGTTAATATGTTTTTATAACTGTGACTTCTGCTCCACGAAATATTTATGAGAATCATTATCATATCTTTTTTCCCCTTAGAAAAGTACAAAGCCCTTTCTGGTCAATAGAATAGTTATGTAACTGTTTCAGATCCAGAAAGTTAATTTCTTTTCACTGACATGCAAATTATTAATTCTTTGTTCTTATTCTTTATACAAAACGATCACCTTTCTCATTTCCTAACAACAGTATCCTCATCTCTAATCACATCTTTAATCTAAAGAGCTTCCTAGTTAGGATGTTTTACTTTTGAGTAGATCTTAGGAAGTGATCAAGTCTTACACACTGATTTATGTTAGTGGCTTAAATTAAAAAAATTATCATTGTGTGTCTCAATGTTTAACCTCTTGGTACAAGCTCTCTCAGAAGGTTCAACAACGAGTACATCAAAGATACTTTAATTGCTCAGAAAATATTACCTTGAAGGAAAGACACAAGAAAGAAAAATAAAAGGGAATATACGAAAATGCGACCAAAGCCACTTACAACTAAAAGGCAACACATGGCCAGATGACAGAGTCACACCTGAGGACAGGGCAACAACACTCAGATCTGCTCACAGTATGTGATCCAAGAAAACCCAATTCTGAAAATCTGACTATGGCCTCATATTAGAGAAAAAAAAATTAGAAATATAGGTTCTTAAAATGTGACAGATTGTTGGATTTCTTTCAGCAACATATATTTCTTACTATTAGCTTAAAAATATTTTTAAGTGTTTCAAGAGTAAACCTCCTTTTAAAAGGGTAACAATACAAATAGCATTTAATATTTATCTTTTTAAACTCATCAACTTAAACAAACAGGAACATTTTTCTTTCCATACCTTCAGGTGGTCTCTGCAACTGGGATTTCCGGTAAAACAACATATAGGCGCTCTCTTTGCCCTGAAATTGCTGTTTAATATCCTTTTCCTCAATGGGTTGGACCTTGGAATCATTTATATCAAACCAGTGGGAACAGGAGGTTCTATCATTTAATCCTGGGGATTCTGAAGTAAGTGTCTTGAAAATTTGTTGATCCTTCCTTTGGAAATCAGACTCAGCCTGCAGAGAAGAGTTCTTCAATAGACTGACTGTACTTTCATCTGAACTGAGTAGAAAGATCTGAGAATGAAGCTGTAAAAACTAGACAGAAACAAACCAACAAAAATACTAGGTTAACAAAAAAAATTTTTAAGATTGGAAGTGATTTTTTAAAAAACCTTCATCTTCCTTTCTGATATCAGATATTTTAACTTCCCTTTTATTTTTGGCCTGACCAGCTACGAGGGAAAAAACAGCCATTTCAGCCATAATAAAAACATTTAATAAAAATCAAAGTTCTCTCTGTTAATCTAATAGTTGTATCAAGAAAGTTGTCATGCCACAATCTAAAAAATATTTTCATTATACCTCAATAATGCTGTTTTAAAAAGTACTTTATGGAAACAGATTAGGAAGAACAAGCAGTTCTGAAGTATTTAAAGCAACGGAAACAAAGCACAAAACAAAGGCAATCACATGATGAAGCCTCAGAGAAGATAATTTCAAGACTAGTGACTCAGACTAACTCTGCTGGGATAAATTAGAAATTGTAAGCCTAAATTATTGCTTCACATTAACTAAATTGAATGTTTTCTGTCCAGGAAGCTGACAGGCTAGGCTAGCTCAGGAAATCAAAGCATAAAAAGGCTTGTCATAATCCCAAAGACCATTTCTCAGGTTTTTCTAGCTCAGTGGTTCTCAACCTTCCTAATGCCGTGACCCTTTAATACAGTTCCTCATGTTGTGGTGACCCCCAGCCATAAAATTATTTTTGTTGCTACTTCATAACTGTAATTTTGCTACTGTTATGAATCATAATGTAAATATCTGATATGCAGGATGTATTTTCATTGTTACAAATTGAACATAATTAAAGTATAGTGATTAATCACAAAAACAATATATAATCATTTATGTGTTTTCCAATGGTCTTAGGCGACCCCTGTGAAAGGGTCGTTCGATCCCCAAAAGGGTCGCGACCCACAGGTTGAGAACCACTGTTCTAGCTAAAGGATTAGGAAGAACACTGTTCTCTCTCCACTGCCTATCCCACTGCTTCCTCCCCTACTCCTCTACTCTCATTCCCTAATCTCTGTGCAGCCTTGCATCTCCTTTTCTCTCAGTACAAAGTTACCTCATATAGGAAATCGCTTGGCAAGTATATGTAACATTCACTGAGCTCATCAATCATTATGGAAAGGTGAAAAGCTTCTCTTGGAAAGCAATAATCTATGATAATGCCAACTCTCAAATCTGAAGTATTATTTTATTACAAATAGAAGGGTATATGGTATATGACACAAAATATTGTTAACACTGTGTGTAACAGTTGATAAAATAGGTTTGTAGCTAACTTGTTTTAGGTACAATAAAATATCAAACATTTGAAACCTCTGAGTAATGAACTTTTTGAAAAGTTAATTTTTTCTTTGCTTGATAGTTGAGATTAACTCTTTTTTTTTTTTTTATATTTTATTGATTTTTTACAGAGAGGAAGGGAGAGAGATAGAGAGCTAGAAACATCGATGAGAGAGAAACATCCATCAGCTGCCTGTGTAACAGTTGATAAAATAGGTTTGTAGCTAACTTGTTTTAGGTACAATAAAATATCAAACATTTGAAACCTCTCCGCAGGCCGACGCTCTATCCACTGAGCCAAACCGGCTTCGGCGAGATTAACTCTTTTAAGATTCAAACTTCACTGAAGTCAGCTCCCAGTAGCGGCAGAGAACTTTTACTGAACTAACCCTCCTAATAAAAATAATAAACTCTAGATAAAATAATGAAAACATCTGTTTGCAGAGTAACCAAAAGCAGGCACAAAGTGGAGGAAACATAATCCTTCAAATAACAGACACAAACTAGATGAGTTTTACATTAACCACTTTTTGGTTTGTATCAGTGCATGGCAGAGGAGAGTTCAAGCAAAGTCTCAATAAATTTAAAAGAACTAAAATCATAGCATGTCCTCAAAGCACAAGGGAATTAATTAGAAATAAATTTCTAGATATAACAAAGATAACTCAGACATCCCCCAAATATTTGGGAATTAAGCAACACACTTCCAAAATACTCATGAGTCAAGGAAAGAATCAAAAGGAAATTACAAAATATTTTGAACTAAATTATAATGAAAACATCAAATTTAGCTACAGCTAAATTAGTGATTAGAAGGAAATTTATAGCTTTAAAAGCATGTGTTAAACCACAAAAGCCCCTTGTTCTAAACTCTGATGGGACTGCAAGTGGAGCCTACTTTCCATAAGAACTTATCACTTTGTTCTTCAAGGAAGGTGAATTCCCCAACACCAGAAACCTCAATTTACTTTATGAATAAAACCCAGAAATGAAGATGGGCTTTAGCCTACTGCACTTGATGGATGACTAGGGAGTCTGTACATTCATTCAGCTTTCTCAGTATCTATATAGAGTATTATACTGTATATTGTGTTATGTAAAGGAAGTAACTAAGTGCCAGATATGTAGACCCAGCTTACTGGCAGTTGGGGGCGACCAGGCTGGAAGTGGGGGCAGTTAGGGGCGATCAGGCCGGCAGGCAGAGGTGGTTAGGGGTGATCAGGCTGGCGGGGGGGGGGGGGCAATTAGGGACAATCAGGCATCCCCCGAGGGTTCCCAGATTGGAGAGGATGCAGGATGGGCTGAGGGACCCCCCCCCCATTCCGTGCACAAATTTTGTGCACCAGGCCTCTAGTTAACAGAATAAAAGAGTAAAACTATGTGATCATATCAATAGATGAAAAACAAACAGCATTTGATAAAAATCCAACCCCAAGATGAAACTATCAATCAAGTCTGAATGAAAGCTAACTTCCTCAAACTTATAAAGGCTATTTACTAGTATATATATTTTTAAAACCTGCATAGCTAATATACTTAAAAATGAATACTGAAACATTGATCCAACCATTTTAACCTTCTATGAACTCAGGGCCATTAAACATTTATTTATCAACTGTGATCTAATTAAAGGATGCACTTAAACACTTATTGAAGTAAGCTCTTTGCTTCTGTAAGAAATAGCTCCCAAATATTTACTGTGTGTTCTGTTGCTCTGCTTGTTTCCTGTTGAGTTATCTCATTTCTGGCAGTACAGTTTTTACATCTGATTGTACAGCCTAGGAAACCAGATCACCAAGTTTACTAGAAGTGTGTGTAAAAGAAAGGTAAAGTGAAATTTGGGTGAATACCTGAAGACATTTCTATAAGTAAAATGATAAGTCTTAGGGTATGAACTTTGTGACATTATTTGGCTGTTTTGGTTAAAAGCCCCTCCCCTTTTCTTTGCTTACTTCTTGATTCTATGATAAATTATTTAACTTAATAATAAGTAACTTAATGGAATTTTAACCATTCAACAAAAATACTGATTTTATTTTCACATAATTTAAATTTTCTTCAAAGAATTCTTGTTGTGGGATCATAATAAGATTTCATGAGAAAAGGACTTTCTATAAGAATGTCATATATTACCTTTCGCAGTGGTCCATACTGTTTTCTGTACTTCTTGTTCCAAGATATTCCTATCTTTTTCAAAAGTTTCTGGCCCAGCAGATCAACAAGAATCAGATTACTCTCCTCCTTATGAAAGAAACACAAAGTCATTTAAGAATATCTGTTCCAATTACCTACCAATGGTAAGAAGTGACCATTACAGGATGCAATGTGACCTGCACCTACACCAAAATTCCATGTTGAATTCCTAACCTTTAAAATTTCAACTGTGGCTATTTTTGGATAGGGCCTTTAAAGAAGTTAAAACAAGGCCATTAGGGTGGGTCCTAATGCAAACTGATTGGTGTCCCTACGTGGAAATCTAGGCGCACACAGAGACACCAGGGATGCACATGTACAGGAAAGGCCTATGGGTGCTGGAGGCTAAGTCCAGCGGGTCGTTGTAATAAATGCGAGAAGTCCTCAAAAGGTTGAATGGACTCTTTCAGCGGAGCTGAAAATCTGCATGTTATTACCTGCTGCTGGAACAGCTGAAGGCAATTCCCCCAACTTGATGGTACTTTATTGTTTACCAAACCTTACCTTTGATATGTATATCTGCTTTGCTATAGGGCAAAATGTGTGAATAAAAAGCCCTGGTCGGGGAATTTAGTTACTAAAGCTAAGCCTCCCCTGGCTCCCCCAAAAGGCCCCCCAAACTTATATTTCATGTCTAGTCTCTTTATTAATTTATGTTGCAGCCCCTTCTCCAGATTCCTGAACCCTAGCAGATTCAGGTTAAGACCCCAGCATATGGGACACAGAGAGGAGGCAGAATCTACAACAGACAAGGAGAGAAGCTGCAAGAGAAACCAAACTTTGATTGATCTTGGACTCCCAGCTTCCAGAACTATGAGAAAATAAATTTCTATTGATTTAAGCCAACCAGTCTGTGATATTTTGTTATGACAACCCTAGCAGACTAATATGGTGACCATCAAGGACTGAGCCTAAGTCCCCAATAAACAATTATAAAAAACTGTTTACAAATGAATGAATAAATGAAAGGAGACCTAACATTTATTACAACAGGGTACTAAGCAAATATTAAAAGTCATCTGTATGAGGTATTACCAATATTAGGAATGAAAAAGGAGACATAACTTCAGATCCTACAAATACTAAAGGACAATATAGGAAACAGTAAATTCTAAAACAGTATGTAAAGTGAATCCCAATTCTATTTAAAATGACAATAGTAATACCAAAGAAACCCATAACCCAATCCCAATATAAGTGTGTAAACACAAAGAAAACAGAATGTAAAGAATATAGTCAATTAACAATGACTGAGCATTTGGTTTATTGACATTTTTTTATATATTTTCTAGGTTTTCTTTCTCTCTCAAGTTTTCTACTATGAATATGTATTTCTTTTAAAAGCAGAAAGTTTCCAATAAAAATAGAAGTTCAAAAAGAGATACAATGTCCAAAGGAAAAAAATAGTATCAGATCCACCAAATCAACCTCATTTACATATATCTGATATAGATACACACAAATATAAGCACACTCTCTACCTGTGATAAGATTGCTTTTAGAATCATCAGTGGATCATCAATCTCTTCTTCATTCTGAAGATCTTTCAAATTCACATCTGGTTTACTTTTTTCCTCCTAGAAAAGAAAACAATAAAAAAGTTTCTATCACGGGGGAAATACTTTGTAAAGTACATGATTGTCTAACCACTATGATGTACATCTGGAACTAATACAAAGTAATATGAATATAAACTGGAAAAAAAATTTTTTTAAAATATAAAACCCCCTTTTTTAAAATCTCCAATTCCTTAAAAGGTAACTAACAAAATAGGAATGTTTATGTTATGAAGATTTCAAGATGGAGAAATGACAATAAAAAACAATATAATTTGTATATGGTTTTGAATTCCAGCTTTGCTTGAATAATCCTGGACAAGTTATTTTCATCTCTCTGACATCATCTATAAATTAGGATTGTGAGATAAGTAAAGCTTCTAGCACAATACAGTGTTACATTTTCTCAGCACTAACAGAAGCCACATTACTACATGTGGACCAACTATTCATTAATAACATAATTAACTGTTTGATAATCAATAAGATATGTTTTTAAGTATTCTACATCCTAACATAATGATTTGTATCTTACATTTTGACATTTTATTGTGTTTTAGTTACATTTAAAAAACTGGTGGAGAGATTGGGGTTGATGGGTAATGCATCATAATTTTGCCCGTTGGAAATAATTGGAACTAGAATCTCAGTTCAGGCTTTTCCTCAGAACATCTGGAAGTTCTTTTCTTGAGACTATTCAAAACTTTTTCATAAAATGTTAAAGAAGCACTAAAAAATGAAAAGATATATCATTTTCATATGTAGATTAAAAACCCCACTAAGCACGTAAGAGAATAGCTGATTCTAGAAATGCTCACAGAAGCATAGAGAGGAGGGATAGGCACAACCCTCCTGAAGAGTAACAACACAGAGGGAGACCTCGCCCTACCACATGGCATGACTTCTTTTAAAGCTACAGAAGTTAACAATGTGGTGTTTGCCTAGGAATGGAAAAGAAGTATGGAGCAGAAAAGAATGCCCCAAAATGGATTCACACATACATAAACAATTGATATAACAGGATTGGCATTCTAGATTGGTGGGTAAAAAATTGATTATTGAATAAATGGTAATGGGCAGTTGGGTACTCAAATGAAAAAAAAAAACAATCTCACAACATTCACAGGAGATCATTCCAGGAAGAAGGAAATTTTAAATGTAAATGAAAAACAAACTTTTAACTGGGATAAGAACATACAATACAATATACAGATGATGTATTATAGAACTGTACACATGAAACCTATATAATTTTATCAACCAATGTCAGCCCAATAAATATAAAAAAAGTAAAATAAAGGTTTTTAAAAATAAATAAAAAAATAAAAATCCAAAAACCCCAAACCTAAAAAAAACCCCACAAACTTTTAGAAGACAACATAGGAGGAAAATCTTCATCATCTTTGGTTGGTGCCATGCAAGACAGAAGAAAAGCTAAGGAATTACTGATTAAAGGACTTAAGCAATATGCTAACTAAATGTAGTTCGTGATCCTGGACTTGATACTAGAGTGGGAAAGAAAATGCTATAAAGGATTTGGATCAGACAAATGGTGAAATCTAAATATAAATTAAATGTTAGCTAAAAAGATGGTATCAGTGCTGAAGTTCCTGATTTTGATCTCTGCTTATGTAAGGGAATGTCTTCATTTTCACGAGATAAGCACTAACGTATTTAGGGATAAACTTAACTTCAAATGGTTCAGCACTAATAATCATAATGTTAACTCTGTGTGTATGTGCGCGCACACGTGTGCATATGTGTGTACAAAGAGTGTGTGCTTGCACAAATGTGGCAAAATGTTAATTGGAGAATCTAGGTGAAGAGTATACAGGACGTGTTTGTACTCTGCTGGTTATGTTTCTGTAAGTATGAAATTGTTTAGAAATAAAAATTTTAAACTATCTATACTCACTTTCAGTGCCTATAAAAGTATTCCAGAGTGAATACATAATAAATGTCAAAAGATTATCTTCACCAAATAGGACTAAAAAAGGAAAAATATTTCAAAGCTACTTCTAAACTAATGTCCATGCTCACCTGAAGTTGCCAGTTTCCCAAATGATCGACATCTTTAATATACACATGATAGTGCCCTCCATAGCAACCACCTTTGTGTATAATAACTGAGAAGAGGTCATACATGTATTCCAAGTCATCCAGTTGACTCTACAAAAGAACATATAAACATGGATATAGTTTACACAAAGTGGGAAGATACATAACCAAAGGGCAAAAGAATTTTAACTACTGAAATAAAAATTTCACTGTTTAATATTGTTCTTTAAGGGTAAATTAAGATAAATTTGAACTGACTTTAAATTTTAAAATTCTTAATTCTTAGAAGATTATCTATCATTGATCCAATACCAAACACACTACACCAATCACATTCTGTGTCTTGCTTAAACATGAAAACACATACCCAAACAAGATGCTACTTTTATGTACTTTGGCTAAGATCATGTAAACCAATGTGATAACAAAACACACTTGCCTATCAGTGCGTCTGTGATCTTGGCAAGCCCATCTTTGTTATGATACCTATTTTGCCACTTTATAAATGTGGTCTTTAGCTGGTAAATTTTTCCTGTGTTCCAACTAGATTTGTCACGTGCCTCAAAGTCAAAGCCGTATCTGTCACCGCTCCTGACATGTTGGTCCTCTGCATATAAGAGGAATTTAGCAATTATGAATACTAGCTGAGTTTGTGAGGCAGCTTAGTGGAATGAAAAAGTTTTTTGTTAATTTATTAATTCTATGATCAAACTTTTCTGTAATTAATGCTCTCTATAATATGACTGACCCAACAGATGAATACCTACACTGGCATTTAAAAGAAAAATCTACTTTAGGTTAAGAGATACTTTGCATATGGGTGCTATTTGAAGGGATCCCAATTATTTGAGAAAATATATTTGCTTAAAAAATTATACTATTAAAGTAAGCAGCATTTTTTTTTAAATGTCTGGTTCAGGCGAAAGACAAGAGAGATATAAACAAAGATGAGAAGTGGTAATTTTTTTTTCATTAATACAGATATCAAAAAGAAATATTGCAAATTCCTTGGATAAGTGCTCAATGTTCTCCTTATTTCAGTTTTGTTATTTCAAAGTATGTTAAAAATCATTTGACAAACTGCTGTTTATAAAAGGACAAAACTTTTCCTATATGAGATGATGGATGTTAACTAAGCCTGTTGTGGCAATTATTTCACCTACATGTAAATCAAGCTATCATGCTGTACACCTTAAACTTATAAACTGATGCATGCCAATTATTTCTCAATAAAACTGGAAAAAATAATTAACTCAATTATCCTGAAAAACAGTTTTTATGTGTGTGTGTGTGTGTTTTTCAGGCAGTAAATGGAGGGAAAAGTCCACCAACACTGGAAAAACTGTTTATTCTGTGTGTCCAATAACAAACTCAGGGCCAACACAAATTACAATCTTTGAATGTTAATTCATATAATAAAACAACCAAAAAGCTCAGTAATTACGCTTGAAGTAGAGGAAGGCCCATCTAAATTTAAGAATATTTTTAAAAATTACTTTCATGCATAGAAATTCAATAGCAAGCTAATAAATGTTCTGGTCTTAATAAACATATAAAGAATGATTTGTAACAAGAAATACATCAGTCTTGTCATTGTGATCTTGACATGTGTAACAATTACATAGAAAATATTTTTAAATGGCTTATAAAGTAGGTTGATTATGCAATTAATTTGTTTTCAAACTTTCTCTTGCCCAAGTCTTAAGTACTACAAATCCCAGGCTAGTCAAGTTCCAGTTACCTGTTCACTTTCTAGATGTGTGATTCATTCCTGCATTTAAAGTAAACTAAATCCAAATAGCAAAGTGCCAATTAAAGGTAACTTCTTTTAATGTAAGGTGACTTCTAATTTTGCTCTTAAATTTCATATCAAAGCTTTTTCAAGAGAGTTTAATAAAAAGAACTGAGAACAAATCCATACTTTGGAAATTCAAAAGGACTGTAATAAACCAGGAGTTCACAGCTGGGAGTGATTTTACCAATTCCCCTTCCTGCAGGAGACATGGACATTTGACAAGGTCTGAATACATTTTTGTCACTAGTGGAGAGGAGGGGGAGGTTGCTGCTATCATCAGGTAGCAACCAGGAATGTTGCCTCACATCCTACAATGCATGGGACAGCATAGTGCCATGGCTGAGATTCTGCAATAAGCCAACTGAAAACCAGGTCAGTTAAGAATTCAATATTGAGAGGGAGAAAAAAAAGAATTTAAAAATAAGAGTTCAAACCTGTTCACAAAAAGGCTTGAGATTGATCCGAAGAGGGAATGTGTAACAGCTAGTTTCCTTGTATCGTTCACACTTCACAAAATCAAAATTAAATCTTAATAATGAAACAGTAAGAAAGGGAGGCAGCTTACGTAATTTGGCCGACTGTTAAAAGAAAAATTTTTTAAATTTTTAAAAAGCAGTTGCATAAAAGAATACATGTTTCTTAACATATAAAAAAGCAAATTATGACATAATTTTAAGAGGAATATGTCCTTAAATCACAAACTCATCATGATGAACTGAATATATAGCCCTTGCTATAAACTCATATATTTTACAGGACTAAAAGTGGTATCACTCATTTATGCTTACAACTAAAATTTACAATCCAATTTTATGTTTTTAGTGTTCATACCCTAAAATCAAAGCTATCTGATGAACATGTTATAACTGGATATTCCCCTCCCTAACAATGTTTCTTTCCTGCCCAAGTCCTAGCCTTTCATCTTCTTCCTTTTATTTATGAAGAACTGGAGCTCTTAATCTGGGATCTCCAGACCTCTTTCAATGGATCTGGGCCCTTGAAATATCAAAATTGTACATGTTCATGTATTTTTCTGAGAAGATCCATAGCTTTCATTAGACTTTCAAAAGTGCTCTAACTCCCCAAACATTAAGATCTACTGATTGGGGTTTTATAGTTATTGTTCTTACAAGCAGGTAAGAAGTTTTTAAAAAATTTCTTGCTTTAAAACAAACCACATAATTAAGCTTTTTTTTTTTTTTTTTTTTTTTTTTAAAGTCATCAGCTTTTAGCTGGTTAGAGTGTCATCCTGACATGCCATGGTTATGGGTTTGGTCTCTGATCAGGGCACGTACAAGAGGCAACCAATGAATGCATAAATATGTAGAACAACAAACTGATGTTTCTCTCTCTCTCCCTAAAATCAATTTTTTTAAAAAGTCATCAGCTTTTCCCAACCCTCTTACACTAATGGCACGTGAGGGGGGCAAAACACCCTTCCCCACATATAAAATTATCCAAAATCATAAATATTAAACATTCCTAAAAATGTATGTAAAACAATCCTAAAAATCAAGTGGATAATAAAAAAAAGTTAAATGATAAAACAGCAATTTAACCACATGGTAGATTTTCAAACAAGCTCAAAAAATAAGTCTAAAAAACTAAACTACAATGTGGCTGAGAAAAGAAAGACTGCTCAAAACAAGAAAAATGCATTAATTTAGGTAGTACAACTAAACCTAAATTTAGAATGCAATAAATCTAATGCAACTACAACTGAATGTAATTTTAAAAGTATCAAGATAAGCTCAGCTGATGTGGCTCAGGGGTTGAATGTCAATCCATGAACCAGAAAGTCATGGTTCAATTCCGGGTCAGGGCACATGCTTGGGTGGCGGGCTCCATCCCCAGTAGGGGGCGTGCAGGAGGCAGCTGATCAATGATTCTCACACTGGTGTTCTGTTTTGTTTTTTACTTTTTAAAAAAATTTTATTGTTCAACAACATTACAAACTGTTGAAAAAAAATTAGAGGCAAAGAAGCATCAAACAGACTGTCACACTGATGTTTCTATCCCTCTCCCCCTCTCCCTTCCTCTCTGAAATCAATAAAAACATATTTTTAAAAAGTATCAAGATCAAAATATTTCCACTGAAAAAGAATTAAACCAATGATATACAAGATGCATAAAAGAACTGCTTTTGTTTAACAAAAGGTTTTTGTTTTACTAATGTGCCAATTAAGCCCAAGTAAAACTAAAAATGTATTTAAGTATCTTTCAAAACTTTTTATCCTCTGAATTTTATATTTACTTTATTAGATTGTAGTCGTAATGCCAAAGATGAGATACAAACTAAATAAGAAAACAATAAACCTCTCTATTTAGGTTTCCTAAAGGGGTAAAGGCTGGATAGAAGTATGGACTAAACAGTATAATATTTACCCTGGTTCAAATCCTATTGTGAAAGCTACAGGCGTTGAGTTTATTGTTTTTATTACATTTTCACCTACAATGACCAGGATCCAAATCAGTATCA
Source organism: Myotis lucifugus (assembly GCF_000147115.1). Lineage (NCBI taxonomy): Eukaryota > Metazoa > Chordata > Mammalia > Chiroptera > Vespertilionidae > Myotis > Myotis lucifugus. The sequence continues at coordinate 28,480,760 of NW_005871051.1, forward strand.
TGTGTTATCTAAATCATTCCTCATTTTCTTTGTTAGAAAAGTCAGTCATTATCAGCTGTAGGAATAGTGTTATCTTGTTGTCGTAACAGAGTAACTGCAAAGATATGTCTTTTGTGGTTGTTCTTTCAGTGAGTACTCAATAACCACCGAGTGACTCGAGCTCCAGTTCATCATGCTAGGAAGCGCCTATGATACCATCCACCAGCAGTGGAATAGTGACCACTGTGGAGAACAATGGCAGCAGCGGAGTTGATGCCACATTGCAGAAAAAACCGTTGCTTACATCCTGCCCTCCTTTCATCCTGTGTTTTGCTTTGCTATACAAAAAGAAACCTAGAAGTACTATCAAGCCCTTTTATTAGGGCATATTAGATCTGCTGGAGTTGGGAAGGGGATATGTACATATATCGAAACTGTAAAATAAGTGCATGTGAAGAAAGTCATCTATTTTCATAGTAGTAGACAAAGAAAGGAAAGCTCAACAAGCATCTTGGCTGGCAGAAATAAAAACATATTGCCTTCTTTGTAATGGTAATTTGCAAAAAGCAGTGATGGTGAGTTTATAAACAAAAAGTGTATTTAAGAAACACTGAGGTACAAATAAATTTTTTCCTGAGAAAGAAAGAAGTTGAGAAAATTATTGAGTTGAAAGCTTAAAAAAGCCTTTACTGTAAAAATTAAAATACAGATAACATGTAAATGTGTTTTCGATCCTTAGTATTAATTAACAGCTTCATGTATATCTTCCACAGCTTCAAACAAGCTGACTTCACTTGATAGACATTCTTGCTAAAGTACTAAGTGGGCAACCTAAGAAAAGGCAGAGTGTCTGTCTTTACCTTTGCTGCTTTCACCAGCCGGTCACAAGATCCACAGTGGTATAAGTTGTCACAATCAAACACTTCCTCTTCTACATACATGTTCCAGAGTGCATCTTCCAGACCTGTTACGTTTTTGACCGCTACTGTTAGATCTAAGAAGTCTTCCTAAAATACACATAAACATAAAATTGAAAAAACACTTTCACAGTTCACATATATATCATACACATAATGAAAATAATCAGATATATTTTTTCTAAAATACTGTACATATGAAGGTATAGATCTCCTCCTGATCCGATACGGTGAAATTCATAACCAAATTATCTTTTCTAAAACAAACTATAACTGAGCTTAAAATATATCAGGAACGAGTTCATTGTAGATACAATAAAACCTATTTTATCAGGAGTTAAGACCAATGACAAATATACATCTGAATTGAGAAGTGTGTACATGCAGGGCTTATTAGTGTTGAGTCCCTAGACTAGAACAGCAAGGGGAGGGCTGAATACTCAAATGGAATTCTGCTTACTCATCTGCTTCTGCCAGGGCTGGTTTAACACATACTGAAGAAGTTATAAGAAAAACATAATTTTGAGCCAAGATACAAAGGTATTCTTAATGAAAATTAAGAGGATATTTTTCAAAATGGGAGTCTATAAATTATACTGTAACTACATTTGAATTACAACATGTTTTTAGTAATAAAAACTTAGAAAATCTGACAAGTTTATAGAGTATTTAGTTTTAATAGCATTAAAGGCATTATTGGGACTATAAAATAACAGTACTAAGTTCATGATAGAAATCTAAAGTAATACAAGTAACATTTAGATATGGTCTGTAATATATGAATGTGAAAAGTTAATTTCTGTAATTTATCATGTGCCTTAATATACAAAATGGTTTGAAATTTGTTTGTGATGTATTATTATAGATGTCATCATATAGCAATTCAAAGACACACAACACCTGAATATTTCCAAATTAGGCTGGCCAAACCTATTAGCACAGACAAAAAGAATCAAAAAGTATCTTTTATCCCCAATACTCATAAAAAAAATAGAAAGAGAAGAAAATATCTGTGCCAAAAAAGCAATTAATGCAACATTTAGAAAATGGCATTTAATTTTTTACTCATAATATCAAATACAGAAACTTTCTATCACTCTTGCCATAACGAAAGATTTTTATTAAAGGACAGCTGTTCAGATTAAATCATTTGCTGTCAAAGATAGGTAGAGTAAGTGGAGATTATTATATTTACATGAACAAATTTCCAATTATATTGAATGGACAATCTGTGTCATGACAAAGTATTATAGGTTATACTGGATTAAACATTATTATAATGGCTTTATATATGTTTATATATAATAAACATATTTTTAAACATATAACATGTAAATATAAGTATACAAGTACAAATGAACTTTCTTAAAGACATTAATAAACTAAATTCAATATTTAATTACAGATATTTGTCAATACCCTATTTTTATTACTTCCCTAATTAACTTGATAATATTCCACCACCAACCATAATGAAGTCACTTTCCTTATTTGGCCACAGATCTCTACTTGCAAACATCTCCCAACTCTATTTTCTAACTATCAGAGTAATGAATAAAACATTAAAACTATGTTTTAAGATATTTGCTTCTTTCAGTTTACATGGAGAAATCTGGATTATAAACTTATGACTTAGGTGTAGTGAGAGTAAAAGAAAAAAATCAATAAAGTGATTTCCAGAAATAAACAGTTTAATCCTCACATGGTACATCACAAATTTAAATGTATGAATTATTCTTAACAATATTACTTATTACTAAAACACTTGCATATTCACCTGCTTTTCACTGACATTCTTACATTCTTTACAAACAATCTGGTTAACAATGGTCCCATGATATAGACGATTGATGAGATCATGGCCGGAGGTCCCAACTAAAGAAGTTTCCAAAGCACTAAAGAGAATTCGATTCAGTTCCTGCACATCATGTTGCCTCATTTCCTATAAAACAGGTAACTTTTAAATATGATTTTGTGCTTCACATTTTTAAAAACAGATTTTTAAAGTGATGTTAAAAAAAAAATCCACATGATTTATCAAATCCAAAGGTAAACCTCGATCAAACATAAGGATGACTAATCTAAATGGGCTGAGAACAGGTTAAGAGACCACCACCTATTTTCAGTTTTATTACAAAACAAGCACATCTATTTCATAAAAAAATCATACTTGGTTTTATTTTATACAACTAACAGCTTATTTACTTGTTGCTGTCAAATATTCTGTGTTTGTACACAGTGCCATACCCTTAGGGACACAAAGAGAACAAGGAAAGAAAGTCTTACAATAGGACACAGGAAGACAATGAAGAGAGACAGGAGAAAGGCCGGGAAAGGAAAGTGAAAAGACCTGCCAAGGATGACTTTATAGTTTTGCTTGAAGCATATGTTCAAATCAGAACACTCGGATTCAAAACCAAGAGCACGTCACAGAGGCAGACAGAATTATTGCTAGGCGGCTTTTTAAGCTGATCAAGCAGTTTGCTATATAAATGGTAAGCTCTTTGTAATAGGTGTTCTACCTCAACTAGTCCATATAAAGATTCTCAGGGTATAAATTGTAAAAATAAGCTCCTATACTTCTCTCTGTATCCACAACCTTCTCCCCACCCCCAAATCACAACTGTTCATAAAAGCCTGCAAACAACAAGTGTCCAAAAATATATTTCTGGCTTGGAATCATTTAACAAAAGAGAGTAAATATTTAAATAGTATATTGAGACCCTAAAACAAAATTAAAGAAGTTAGATAACATTAAACCAGTGTTTACTCTTCATTGCCGGCAATGTTTCTTAGAGAAGCTGACCTCCGTACCTCATTGCTTGTCCATCCAAAGCTGTCAGTGAGGTCTGCTGTGGAGGCAGCTTCCTGGTCTAAGAGCAGGAGCTGAGCAAACAACCGCTGTAACTGTAAAGGTATGATTCGAACCTGAATGAGAACAAATGCATTTCTAAATAAGTCTTTTCAATGTGGTTTGGGGCTTTTTAAAAGAACTGCATACTAATTTTCTTATATCTCCTAATTCACTCAGTTCACCCAGAAGAAAGTTTACAAATCTTATTACAAAGGGTGATCATTTTTCTTCAAAAATTCAATCCAGCCCTAACCAGTTTGGCTCAGTGGATAAAGCATCGGCCTGCGGACTGAAGGGTCCCAGGTTCGATTCTGGTCAAGGGCATGTACCTTGGTTGCGGGCACATCCCCACTAGGAGGTGTGCAGGAGGCAGCTGATCGATGTTTCTCTCTCATCGATGTTTCTAACTGTCTATCCCTCTCCCTCTCTGTAAAAAAAATCAATTAAAAAAAATTCAATCCAAAGTGTTTTAGCTATCTGGAGTTTTCTACCTAGACATAGTTCAGGTCAATACTAAAACCCAAAGAGGCCTTAAAAAACTACCTCACTGATTACAGACGGATAGTAATTTAAGTCTCTAATAGTTCATTCTTTCTCTAAAATGCCTCAGACACAGACATACTCTCATGAGGAATGTTCCAGTCATAGACGGGCTGCACCTGCCTCACTTTCTTCCCGTAGGTTCCAAGCCTGTTCCTGTCTTATTTGGGCTGGAGAGGGCTGGGCTGACAGAGAATGCTGGTCAGAGCCTAGTTTGCAGACCAAATTTAAGCATCTAAAGTGAGAATCAGCCTTTAGAAACTTTTATGGCAATTTGACATTGTCATGACATCTTTATTATATCCCACAGAAGTATAATCTGCAACAGATTGGGAATTTTTAAAAATACACAAAAACTGGCCCTTTGCTGCACAGGTGGCCTGAGAAGCACTGGGCTGGATCATGAAAGACTCCTCGTAAGAAGTACTGATTTTAGCCTGAAAGCGACAAACTTCTGAATGATGTTTAAGCAGGGGAGGAACATCATTAGATCTGCACTTATGATAAACCAATTCCTCATTCAATTTATTTCCAGAATACCAAAGTGAATGAATACTGGTTATTTGTTGTTATTACAAATAAGTGCATTAAATAGAGTTTCTGTTAGGCTAGTGTGGACCATTTGCAAATATTTCCTTCACCAGAAGAAAGAATAAACACAGTAGCAGCAGCAGCAGCAGAGACATTACATTTGAAAAATTAATTGTTCCATTGACAGTAGGGTATAAGCTAAGTCACTTTCTGAAAATAATAATTACATTTGGTAATTAATTAATAAAATTATTGATTTCTATAAGAAATTTAATTCCTTCCTTAAAAAACACTCCCTCAATACTCCAAAACAACAACAACAACCCCTGTAAATCATAGATTTAATACCTTTGCATCAGGATTATCCTTTTCCTCTAAAGAACCAAGCTCTTCTGGGCCAAGAGAAAATAAAGCTTCTAGACAAAAAAAGTAGAATCAGAGATGTAAATGACATTATTTCATTTTAGAAAACCAAGGCCACCAATAAATAAAATCAGTTAACAATTCAGCAATATGATTGCAGCAATGTTTATACCTTTACACATTTTACTTTCTAGTAATACTATTTTTAACCACTGACTATAAAGGGCATGCTAAGGTTTCAGCATGAAAGATCTAGAAAAGGAAAATTATTCATATAAAACTAAGAGCAGAAACATCAGAAATCTGTGATGGCCATAGGCAGTAGGTCCCTAGAGCTACCTAAGGAGTATCAGGAAATACAACAAATAATAGTTTTGTATATGATCAACAGCAAGCCATCCTTTCCTGAGAAGGACCACCTTTAACTCTGAGATTATGCCCTTCCTTTTTGGGGTATGTAAATATTTTTCCTGGGTTGAGGGTGATAACAGATGTTAGTGGTCTTACTTAGAAAAATAAGTTGGTAACCCAATGCCAGTCCCCGGAATTTTTTAAATACAGCATCTCGCTATGCCACCCAATGAGGGAATATATGAATCTTTTGGGAAGTCTGTATTCAAACCTAGATAGGAACTCCTACTGGGAACTTTGATGTACTCCAGGGAGAGAAGGGATGGGATGGGTGTTGTCCCTTACTGGCAACCACTCCTGCCTAGTGATTACTATTATGAATGTTATACTCCTCCGTAATTCCTGGGGGGAACTGGGAAAAAATGAACTACAAGGACTTTCACAATCATCTCCCACTACTCTCAGCTACACTAAACTGGGAGTACAGTGAAACCCAATCTAGCCCAACTCCATAAAATATGATTCCAAGAAGCTCCAACACTTTTCTCCCCCAGTCCTTACTCTTTCCCAATTATACTCCCCCTTCAATAAGCACTGGGATTCATGCCAGGCCTTACAAGGAGTTCACAATCCCCACTAAGATACCAACCCATGTGCTTGGCTGGTGATCTCCTTTGCTAGAGAAGATGTCCTGGGACTCTCAGCCCTATTCTTGCTTAGGGGTACTCATCATGACCTGCTCCACCCCAAACACCCGCCTCAGTTTCTTTTTAAGGCTACTTTTCTACTTTAAGTTGCCCTTTAACTTCAACAATATTAAAACTTGGAAAAGTTCTAGCTCCGCCCCCCGCCAGGGACCTACTTATTCAGACAGAAAATTTCTTTCTTTCTTTTTTATTGCTTAAAGTATTACAAAGGGTATTACATATGTGTCCTTTTTTTCCCCCCGCCCTTGACAATCCCCTGTTTTCTTATGGTGGAATTACTGAATGCAACAGGGAGAGATTTTTATGGCGGGGATGGAGTCAAGAACAGAGGCCCCACTCTTAAATCCCACATGCAGTCCAATCCATTAGAATGGTCCTCGGAAGGGGACATGGTAAATATTTACTAAATCTCTGGAGGGAGGAAGTCTTTCTTAAGCTCAGAAGCAACAGAGAATGTTACAAAGATTTGATAAATGTGCAGCGGTGGTAAGGGGAATGTGGCAGTCGACACAGGATGAACCAGGTTGTCTGTCCTCAGAAAACAGAGACACTGTGGAGAGCTAAGCTACAAAACCACATAGAGCTGGGGGCCCCAGTCAGGGTCATGTGAAGGCAAAATAACGTTCACACTGAAATCAAGACAGCACAGAGATGAAGACTCCTGTGGAGGAAGCTAGTCTGCAGAGATGGGAATGGGATAAACATGTAGAGAGAAACAGGAGCAAGAAATTAGGGCCCAATAAGGTCGGGCTGGCTTCCTGTAGGTCATTTCTGAGATATTTCCTTACATTCTTATAATAAATTCCCTTTGAAATTTAGTTAATTTGAGTGGGTTTCTGTTCCTTGCACACAATCCCTTTGTCTAACATCTTTCTTGGGTTTTTGAAATTCACTATTTCCAGATTTTAGAAAGATAATATGAAGAAAAGGTTAACATGATGTCAACTTTACACCCTCAGCAGGGTCTGGGACAAACAGTATCTGTTAATCAAGAAGATTAATATTCCTGTAACAAATGAATGAATATTCACCCAAGTGAGATAACTAGACTATAAAAGGCTTCACATCAGGTCAGGTTCTAACACTCAAACAAATAGATCATATCAGGTTGTCAGAGTTTTCTGAATTGCAGAACTGCAGATAAATGATTATGAACTGTTTAAATAATGTGACACCCCTCCCCATTCCAAATGATATAATTGCTTTGGGTAACTCTGGCTTATGTGTTTATTACTTTAGAGAAATTTTAAAACTCAAAAAATACAAATAGTATAAAAATAATGAAGGCCAGTACTCATGACAAAACTGTCTTTATGTTGTCTTTTAAATGATAAGAATTAGAAAAGTAATATTGCCTTTCTAAATTTTGTTACTAAATATTAGTGGTTACATAGAATATACGTAAGATAACTTAAGCTCCACATTACCATTTTGTGTGTCACAATAACAATAAACACATGCTGTAGAATACACTTTTAAGATACTTTGTCTCTTTGTGATCTTGCACAATTACATGGAGATGAGGGTTACAGGCTACTAAGCAAATGCACGTAATATAGCATACCTCTGAATTCAGGTGTAAAATGAAGAGTCTGAAGAAGGGAATTGAGGTAACAAGTTCCACCCTGATTCCTGATTCCGCTTAAATTGGTAAACTCTCTAGGAGCAGGTGGCTCCAATGGTTTGGCCTTTAATTTTTTTCCTTTTCCATACTGATTATTTGACACACTGGAATAATCCTCTTCAAATAGGTCCCCAAACATTGTGAAACTAAATATTACCTTTAAGAAAGATGACATGTTATAAAATGCTTTTATTTTTACAACAGACTTTCTCCCCGTCGCCCTATCTGATACCTGGGAGTCTCTATTTCTAAGTCTTCCCTGGGCCAGTGACTGAACCTGTGTTCCTGACACGTAACATGGGATCCCACCTAGCACACGTGGTCATTTAAACAATCAAACGACAGTTAAAGAAAGGCACTGAGTGCACAGGGGTTGAACGAACCGCAGCTGTTCTTACAAAGGTATACTGGCATCTCGAATGAACACAAAGGAAACCCGTCGCCACAGCCGACCTACTGCCGGGGCGGCGGAGGCCAACCTGGGACGGTCAATCACTCCCCAAAATCTCTGCCTCGCACACTCCTCCTACCGGATTATCACACTGATATGAATTAAATGGAGCTAATTACCCTTTACCGCAGCTAAGTGCATGGCCCCCAAGCTGGAGAGTCGCGAGGAGGTTCACGACCATGAAAATTACGGAGCAAAAGGCCGCCTCGTCGGTACCCAGCGGTCCTGACGTCGGCCCCAGGGATCCAGGCCACCCGCTCAGGGTCTCCCGTGAGTGCGGCGCGGCGGAGGGCCGCCTGGAAACGAGAAACGCAAAGCTCCCTGCACAGCGCCTAAGTGACAGGAAACGCTGAAATGCACTTATTTTCCTGTTCGACGCTTTCCTCAAAAGAGAAGCACAAGAAGTGGAACTCGGAAGTCCGACCTCGAGCTCGTGGCCGGGACTCCCGTCTCTCCCACTCCCGGCCTAGGCCAGGCCCTCAGGCCCTCCCAGTCACCCCGGGCCCGAGGCGCGAGGAGGCCGAAGTCCTCCTGCCGATGACCACTGACCCGACGCCAGAACTCCGCGTCCCCGGGCCGGCCTCTCCCTCCTCAGGCCGTGCCGCCCACACGGTCCCTACGCCTCCCAGGTCCCTCCCCAGAACCCCGGCCGCCAGTTCCACTTACTGCCTAAAGCCCAGACCCCCGCCCCGGCCCAAACCCCTGGCGAACAGACGCGCCCCGAATAGGCGCCGCCATGTTGGCGCAGGCGTGTCTCCGGCAGCTTCCAGCGTGAGCAACTTGTGGAACCCGGACTACGCGTCCCAGGATGCTCCGCGGGAGCTCCGGCCTTATGGGCAATGTAGTTCTTTTGTCCTGGGCGTTTGGGAGTCGGGGTGGGAGGGGAGCGCTTGCTTTCCCCGTCAGTTCGTCAGTTCCCGGTCCGCGGGCCCTATAGGTCAGGTGGCTGCTCATTCAATCACACTTAAAATTCATACTTATTGCTGTTGGCAATCCGCACTAGTTGCGGTGGAGTACCCAAAGATCACTTGTCTTTTGCAATGGCTAATTCCCAAATTACCTAAACAAAGGAGACATTTGTGTAAGGCTTCAGCTTGGCTATGCACTTTCAAAGACATTCTCCAGTGTATCTCTAGTAAAAAATGTACCACGTAGCCTTGAACCTTTATAATAACCTCAATGTTTGTTTTGTCTGCACCAACTCTAAATACACAAGAATACACTAAAAATACCTCAAAAGTATCCTCTCTTGCTGACTTGAATACCTTTAGTGGACTGTGTCAGTAGCTTACGTATGTAGGCCTTACTTCTGGCACCTCCCCAATCCAATCCAGCTTCCACCCTGGAATGAATGAGGAAGACAGGGAGAAAATCCTCTGGACTTCAGCTAAAGGCTGGAGAAATCGGGAATAGCTGCAAGGCAGGAGTCCTAGTGAATGCCAGACTAAGAGATTTGTGGATGGAATACTTGAGGGAGACTCCTGTAGCTGGAGTGTCCCAAAGTATTGGTAGGGAAAGGCCTGGAGGCAGCGCACCAGCTAAGAGGTCAAAGGTCTAGGAAACTGCAGTGGGAAAAGTCTGTTCTGAGTTCTCATTAGTCTTCACTTGGCCACACTGCCCCTTGGCTTCAAGACTCTCCTCCCTGGCCCCATGGCAGACTATCCTATTGCTTCCCTTTCTGCACTTTGCTTCTCTTTTACCGGCTGTGCTTCATTCCCCTCTTCCAAATTGTAGATATTCCTCAAACTTCCATTCCCTGATCAAGAATGAGCACCGGAAGGTTAGCTCCACCAGGACACGGGCTGTTAAAACCAGAACAATTGTTGGCATGGAGACTGAGATGTCTCTGAAATGAGTGCATCTGCCCTGGAAATTCCAGAAAGTGATCATGAGATGGACTATGAGGAGCCAGACAGGTCAGCAGGTGATGAAAAACCTGCTCTGTAAAAGAAAAAGACCAGAGAAGTGTGGGGAAACATGGGACTTGGTTGGAAAGTCTGTAAGGAGGATTCTCCGAAAGGTCGGTGGCCTCTAGGGGAACCTTGCCGAAGGCGGCAGCCCCTGCCTTGACTTTTCCAAACAAGTCTGAGCCCCCGGGTGTTTTGCTGGAATCTCTATGTTTAGTCTTTAAACCCGACCTTGTAGAAGCATGTGCTTTCTCAAGGATACTTACGCTGCTGATTGTATCTAGAGCAGCTGTGGGCAAACTACAGCCCGTGGGCCGGATCCGTTTGAAATGAATAAAACTAAAAAAAAAAAAAAAAAGACCGTACCCTTTTATGTAATGATGTTTACTTTGAATTTATATTAGTTCACACAAACACTCCATCCATGCTTTTGTTCCGGCCCTCCGGTCCAGTTTAAGAACCCATTGTGGCCCTCGAGTCAAAAAGTTTGTCTACCCCTGATCTAGAGGTTAATTTTAGTTCAAGCTGTTGTTACAATAAAAGTCTAAGGAGGCAGGCAATCAGGGCTGTTTTGGTGCCTCCTGCCAAGCAGCCCCTTAGCCTCTCTTTCACAGAAATGTGTGTTAGAGTAATCCATTCATCCGTCCCTCAAGTTCTGCTGGTCAGTCCCAGCGGAGAAGGTTGGATCAATCACTCAGGCTGAGGTTCAGCAGTTCCCTGGCAAGGAGCCATAATGAGTTGCTTTTTTATGTTTTCATTCATTCATTTATTTGTTCATCCATTCTTTAATAAATATTTAGTAAACATCTTTATTTATTTAATGAGCATCTACTAAGTGGCAGGCACAGGGCTAGAAGTTTGAGATTTAATATTAATCTGACTGATATAGGCCCCTAAATTCATAGAGCTCACTTTATAGTGAAGGAAAATAAGAAAAAGCTACATGATAGCTGTAGTGATAAGTAACTTGAGGGAAATAACAGAGGAATGTGACAGTAAATGGCAAGGATGGGGCTGTTTCTGATATTGGCCTCAGAGAAGACTTCTTAAAGGAGAACTTCCCAATGATCAGGCACAGGAAGAGCTCAGGAAAGACCCCTCCAGGCTGAGAGCACAGCAAATACATAGGTCCTGAGGTGGGAAACTGTCCTGTTCCAGACGTAGAAAGGAGGCCTTGAATAAGTGGAGAAAGCAAATGGCAACTGGTTAAAGAGGTGGACTCACCCACCATTTGGCCAAGGCAAGGATGTTTTCTAATTGCAGTGGGAAGCCATTCAACGGTGTTACCCAAAAGATAGCATAGTGATTGATGTTTGAACAAACCCCGCTGACTTCTGTCTGCAGGGCAAAAAGGAAAGCAGAAAAACTAATTTATGAGGCAGTTCTTGGAGTTCAAGTAAGAGACGATGGTGGAATGATGTCCAGGCACTAGATAGCGGGGCAGATGTGAGATCCACTTTGGAGGTAGGACGAGACTTGGTCATGTGTTGGCTTTGTAATGTATCAACTGGGCTAAGCTGAATTTTGTTTCCCAGAATTCCCTTCCTATTTCTGATTAGGGTTAGTCACAGAGACATTTTTACCTGAAATTGCAGGAGCAATTTTTGTTTTCTTACATGCAGAAGTGTGGGACAGGCACTTCTGTAGCTCATACATGTTGTCACCTCTCTGCAGACTCACCTCATTGGCATGAAGCAGCAGTTGGACCTGCACCTGCCCTTCCTTGCCCTGGCTCCTCCTTCAGCTTCTCCCACGCCTGGGCTAGGTGTGTGTTTAGCTCGGTGAGGAAGAGCACCAGCTTGTCCTGCAGGACCCCCACATCATCAAGGTTGGAGGTAGTAAGAACACTTCAAGATTCTAGTCCCTTCTTGTAGATCCAAGTTCATTCCTGGGGGTCCAAGCTTATTGATTCCTTCCAGAAGACCCACCCTGGTGTCCTTAAACTCTAGCATCAGAGGCAAAGACTGTTTACAGAGATCCGTTCAACCAGCTCCCACATGAGTGAAATCCCTATGACAAATCCCTGACTATTGGTAGTGTTGGTGGTTCTGCTTCTCTGATTGAACCCCGACTGACACAGCTTGAATGGAGGGGCTGTGGGAGAGTGATGCCCTGTACATTATTTTACTTAAAACACCAGGTAGATGAAAATAGCATTTACTGAGCCAAACTGGGAGAGGAGGAAGGCTCTGGTAGGGAACTCAAAAGTTGTGTTTTGGATATATTAACTCTTAGAAGCTAGTGAGGTAAAATTGGATGCTATTAGAATGCAATTTGTATGGCCAGAACAAATAAACTAGGATGGGGGGGGGGGCAGTTTTTGAATTGTTATTATAAGGAAGAGCTTCCCAAAAGTCTGGGATGTCTACAGATAAAATAGCTTACTTCAGAGGTGGGCTAAAGAATGGCCATGTGGCCCTGGCCAGTCTTGCTCAGTGGATAGAGCATCGGTCTGTTGACTGAAAGGTCCCGGGTTCAATTCCGGTCAAGGGAACGTGCCCGGGTTGCGGGCTCACTCCATAGTGGGGGGCGTGCAGGAGGCAGCCGATCAATGATTCTCTCTCATTGTTGATGTTTCTATCTCTCTCTCCCTCTCCCTTCCTCTCTGAAATCAATTTAAAAAAATTTTTTTAAAGAAATAATGGCCATGTTGACAGGAGAGGAGATCCAGGCAATGGATGGGTACAAAAGTGTACTTAATTTTAAATAGCCTTCTAAAAAGGTTTTTCACTAAAACTTTAGTCATAGGGCCTCCTGCATTAAAGAGAAGCACACCACATCTACAGTGACCCCCACCCCTGCAAGCAGTAATAATTTGGGGCCAACTCTTTTGAGGTTCATGATTACTCTTACAAAAATTGGGATTTTGACCCAAGTGGTTGGCAAAGGTAAAAAACCATGAACCTGGCCTGAAAAGCTTGCAATTTTATTGGCATTTTTGTTTCCTTATCTATGCTGTTACTTAATCTATTTGTTATGCAATCTGTACCCAAATGCTATAAACAAGAACGTTTTAAACTGAAGGTCATGTGTTATTAGTGGATTATCAAATTTATTGAGAGGGATTGTGATTAGCATTTAAAAAGAGAGAGAGAAAAAAAAGGGGGGGAAAGAAATACAATAGTGAAATGACACAACATGGACTCTTCTGTCTGGCTTAGTTTATTCTGCAGAATTATTTTGAAATTCATCCTTGCTGTTCAAATATCAGAACAAAAAACAAACAAAACAAAAAACCCAAAACCAGTCAATGCCAGTGATTTACTCATAAGAAAATATTGAATGATATATTTTCCTGATAAGAGTAGTTTTCTCAACGGTTAGAGGGTTGGCCCACAGACTGAAGGGTCCGGGGTTCAGTTCCAGTCAAGGGCAGGTACCCTGTTGGCAGGCTCATCCCCACCCCTCGGGTGGGTGAGGGAAGCAACCAATCGGTGTGTCTCTTTCACCTCCATGTTTCCCTCTGTCTCTCCCCCTCCCTTCCACTCTCTAAAAAGGAATGGAAACAAATATTCTCGGGTGAAGATTAACAACATCAGCAACAACAAAAAAATAGTTTTGATCTTTACCCGGGCAAAGATAGTGCCATGACTTCAATGCTGGTTTACAAAGGGAACTATTAAGCAATGATTTTTGGACCCTGCGTACTCAGAAAGATAAAAAAGAAAGTAAGTTTCAATAAAGCTTGCATTTTTGGAATTTGACCCAAAGGAAATATTGGATTTTATCCTCAGACTACTCTTGGGGCAGGTTTTGTGCCTGTACTTCTTCCATCAACTGTATCACACAAGTTTGACAGCTGGGCTGCTCCAGGCTGCTGCTATCCAATGGCTCCTGCGGTGTTGACTGGCCTCCTTCCTCTATGTGTGTGTCTCCTGCTGGCACCTGGCTTTGCCCAGGCAGGCAAGCTGCTGGTCATCCCCATGGATGGGAGCCACTGGTTTACCATGCGATCCGTTGTGGAGAAACTCAGCCACAGAGGGCATGAGGTGGTCGTGGTCAGGCCAGAGGTGAGTTGGCGCCTGGGACAATCATCCAATTATACTGTAAAGACTTATTCCACGTCTTACACTCTGGAGGATCTGAATGATCAGTTCCGGATTTTTGCTGACTCTCAGTGGAAAACTCGGGATCAAAGTATATTTGCCCTGATAATGAATCCAGCAAACAATGTTTTTAAATACTTTTTTTCAAATTGTAGGAATTTGTTTAATGACAAAAAATTAGTAAAATACATAGAAGATAGTTCTTTTGATGCGGTGTTTCTAGACCCTTTTGACATGTGTGGCTTAATTGTAGCCAAATATTTTTCACTCCCGTCTGTGGTCTTCACCAGGGGACTATTTTGCCACTATCTTGAAGAAGGTGCACAGTGCCCCAGCCCTCTTTCTTATGTTCCGAGGTTTCTCTTAGGGTTCTCTAATGCCATGACCTTCAGGGAGAAAGTGCGGAATCTCGTCTTCCACCTGGAGGAACATTTACTTTGTGGCTATTTTCTCAAAACTGGTTTAGAAGTTGCCTCTGAGATTCTCCAGACAACTGTCACAGCATATGACCTATACAGCCAACCATCCATTTGGTTGTTACGAAATGACTTTGTTTTGGACTATCCAAGACCTGTGATGCCCAACATGATCTTCATTGGGGGCATCAACTGCCACCCGGGAAAGCCATTGTCACAGGTGAGTTACCTCTAGCTTCCCATGCTCAGAATAGTGTGCCTTGGACAGGAAAGAAAACAAACATGACTTACTGAACCATGATTTGTAATTTACATTAGTTGCATTTGGAATCCCTTCCTAGTTTAATGAATTATTTTGTGTCAATTCATTTAATTCTGTGTTAGCAAATTTTATAGAGTTGTCCCCTTTGGCACTCATTTGTATACAATTGAAGTAATTGTATACAAAAATACTGAAAAACACAATAAGAAATAAAATCTCTGTTTTTGTTAATCCAGTGCTACACAATAGGAAAATGCTCTTAGTAGTTTTGTATGCATCTTTTTCTGAAGTCATTTTACATATATGCATATAGCTAATGTAAATTCTCACACTCATTTTATGAAAATGAAGTCTAGTATCAGACTGGACATATTGTTCTTTACCTTTATCACTTGCCTGTAAATCATGGACCTTTTTAGTGCTATTACATACGAATGTGTGATATTCTTTTTAAGAGTTGCATAAGATTCTTTACTTTGTGTGCACTGTAGTTTATTCAAGTAAGCAATATTGATTGATAGTTAAGCTTTTTTCTTACTTTTTCTATTTATATGTAAGACTGTACTAAACATTTTAAAATAAGTTCTTTACATTCACACATTTCAATAATCCTGCTCTTATTGTAATGGGCCAGACTCCTGGGGAATAGGGTTGCTGGGTCTAATGCTATGCACATATTACACACTTGACAAATGGCTTTCAAAATTTTATTTATTTATTCATTTATTTAATTTACCATCACCATTTATCCCCACTTTGCCCTCTTCCTCCTCCACCCACCTTCCCTGCCCCACGAACTTCCAAAATATTGAACAGCCTTACACTTTGGTTAACAGTGTATGAGAGTTCTAGGTTTTCCATATCATCTCCAGCTTCATATGTGTTCCAACTTTTAAAATGTTTGGTAAAAAAATTCTACATAGCTGCTTCAATTTTCATAGATATATTGGTCATTTGCATTTTTTGTAAATTATATATTCACATTCTTTGTTCATCTTTTGTAGGAATATTTTCCTTTGTAGAGCTAATTTCTATGTCTCTTGTGTATTGGGAATATTAACACTTGACTTTTTATTTATGCTGCAAATATTTTTTTCTGGGCTTTTCTTTCTTATTTGTCATACAGGTTTTTCATTTTTCAGTAGTCAGTCTGGTTAACTTTCTCTTTAATGGTTTCTGGATTTCAACTTGTTTAGGTTTTTCCAAGCCCGGGATACATAAACGTATTTTCCATACTGTGTCTTAATTTTTTTAAGTCCTCTGATATTAATAATTTTTTTGCAATGAGATTATTTTACATAAAATAAGAAACTAACTTATTATTTTTCTGATTGGAGAGTCCATTGTCCTATCATAATTTAATACAAAATCCATTCTTCATCCATTGAATTGAAATGCATCTTTATAATATTTAAAACTTCCATATTTATTTACATCTGCTCTTGCACTTCTAGTTTAGTCCCACTGATTTATTTACCTATTCATGTGCCAGTCTCATACTTTGATTATAGTAACTTTGCAGTAAGTTTTAATATTTGGTAAGACATGCCTCATACTCACTTTCTTTTTTTTCTGATAGGCGTGAGAGTTTGAAAATACTCAGAAGGACTATATTTTTACTCTCTCTTTTGTGCTTTATATTTTTGACATTATATTTCAGATCTTTTTGTTTTGTGTATCTGCTTAGCAATTATTATAGTGATAGTTAAGTTTGCTACTTTTGTCTCATGACCTTCATAGTAGTTTTTAAATGGCTGATGTGTTTTGTTTATTAAATATTTGCCTTTATATAAGATTTTTTCTTTTACATATTTTTATTTCTGATTATGGGTTTTTCTTTTTTGCTTAAAGAAGACCTTTTAATATTTATTGTAAATCTGGCTCACTGGTGATGAACTTCTTTAGTTTTTGCACATTTAGGAAACACTTTATTTCTCCTTCAATTCTGAACTATAAGCTTGCTGAGTAGAGTATTCTAGGTTGTATATTCCTTTCTTTCAGCACTTTAAATATGTCTTACCAATCCCTTCTGGCCAGGAAGTTGCTGCTGAAAAATCAGCTGATACCCTTAGGGCGTTCTTCTTGTATGTGACATGTGACTAGTTGTTTTCTTCTTGCTACCTTCAAGATAGTTTCTTTATCTCTACCTTTCCCCGGTTTAAATAATTATAATATGTCTGGGGGGGTCTTGGGGTTCATCTTGTTTGGAACTCTCTGTCCATCTTGGACCTGGATGTCTATTTCCTCTCCCAGGTTAGGCAAGTTTTCACAATTATTTCCTGAAATAAACTTCTTATTCACTTTTCTCTCTTCTTGGATCCATATAACATGAATGTTGGTGTGCTTGATTTTGTCCCAGAGGTCCCTTAAATTCTCCTCATTTTAAAAAAAATATTTTTTCTAGGGGGGTGAGGGCATGTGCTGGGGGGGGGGCAGGAGCAGGTGGGGTGAGATCAGTTCGGGGGGGGGGAAAAGGAGACATATGTAATACTTTCAACAATAAAGAATTTAAAAAGAATTAGTTTTTCTTTGTGTTGCTCTAATTGGATGATTGCCAATAATCTGACTTTTAGTTCATGGATTTATTCTCCTGTATTATCTAATCTTCTGTTTATTCCTCCTAGTTTATTTTTTGTTTTTGTTATTATATTGTTAAGCTCTGCTTGGTTCTTTATTATACTTTCCAACTCTTATTTATATATTATTAAGCTCTGCTTGGTTCTTTATTATACTTTCCAACTCTTGGTTCTTTATTATACTTTCCAACTTCCAATTCAGGAAGTTTAAGTTCTTCCTGAATTCTTCTATTCTACGCTCCTGTTTGGTGAGCATCCTTTTGACCATTACTTTGAATTCTTTATCAGGCAAATTACTTATTCTGTTTTGTTCTTTGGTGGAAATTTTTCTTGTTTCTTCATTTGAGACATATTCTTCTGTCTTTTCATTTTGTTTGACTTTGTTTGTTGGTGCCTGTTTATATGAAGTAGACAAAATTGCTCTCTCTCCTAGTCTTGAAAAAGTAGTGTATGTAGAAAAGACATCTGTGAAGGCTATGTGTGCTGGATGGTTTTAGCAGTCGAGTTGGAGCTGGGCAGATGCTTGTGGCTCCTTGAGTGCTGGCTTGCTAGGCTGGAGTGGCTTGAGTAAGGAGGCCTAGTGTGTGTGATGATGCTCTGTTGATTCGATTTCCTTCCTCTGTTCAAAGCTGAAATGGGCTCTGAGCTGTGTAGCTGGGAAAATACTGCAGCAACCATGCAGGTAGCACAGATTGCTTGGAAAGAGTTACCACCTGCCCTATAGGTCCCAGAGAATTCCTGCAGATTCTGGAGAGCTCCCTCAGTTCCCCAAGCCTTCTGTATGTGGTCATTCTCTCATTTGTTCTGCAGAAGCTGTTCAATCAATCCTCAATTGTTCCTCGAAAGGAATTGCTCTCTACATAGGTGCACATTTCAGTGTGCTTTTAGGAAAAGGTGAGTTCAGGAGCCTCCTGTATAGCAGCCATCTTGGAACTCCCCTTTTGATTTTTAAATGTGACTACTAATAAACTTTAAACTGATGTAGCTTGCATTCTATTTCTCAGGGATAGCACTGGGAAAGATGGTAGTGCCCAGGCTTTTTCATGGACACTTCTGATCAGGCAATAGGTTTGAGTCTTAATTGCTATTATTAGACAGAGGAGAGAAAGGAGAAAGAGAGGGATTTTGATGCTAGGGGATGAGGAATTTTTACTCCACAAACCAAAAAAAAAATCCCATATTAGTTTACCTTAACACCCTACCACAAGATTGCTGATTATAGACTGGGTGGAAGTTTCTCTTCTAATGTCCACTTTACTCTCAGTTGCTGCCCACTGCCTTCTGCTTATAGAACAACACCAACCCAGAGGACCACCTCAGCTGGAAATTCCACGAGGCCCCACAGAGGTCTGTGGGCCCCACTCCAGAAACCAGTACTTATTTGGGGCCAATTCCAAGCTCATGATTACTTTTGCAAAAATTGGGATTTTGATCCAAATGGTTGGATCAAAGTAACAATCATGATCCTTGCCTGAAAAACTGGCATTTTATGTGGTGTGTTTTTTTTGTTTTCTTATCTATGCTGTTACTTAATCTACTTGTTATACAATCTGCACCCAATGTTATAAACAAAAATATTTCAAAGTGAAGATCATGTCTTATTAGTGGGTTATCAAATTTGTTGAAAGGGACTGTAATCAGTATTTCAAAAGAAAGAGAGAAAAATGAAAAAGAAATAGAATTAAATTGAATGGGATAAAAAAAAACATCTCAGTTCTGAGGATAAAGATAGTTATGTGGAACTTTTACTTGTGTACTGCATTTCCATGTTATATGTAAAGTATTGCTGAAGGTCCTGAACTAAATTGTTTGAAAGCCACTGTCTCAACCCCATATTGACCTTCTGCCAGCAACCATAACACACGTATGCAAACATTTCAGAGTATAATGTGGGCCAGTGTTCGCCAAAGTGGGGAGGACAGGACAATGTTTTGGAATACTAGAATGAAAGAGTACAACTTGTGTTGCTATGTATCACTTCACTGAAGTTTAACAGTAGTATTGAGGTAAACTGCATATGAGAAAGTTCATACACATGACACATAGAAGTTCGTAAGTTCTGATATATGTAAAACTCCACTGAAGTTGTCACTGCAACCCAGATCACAATTGCCCCTGTATTCATTTCCTGGGGCTCCTTTAACAAAAGATGAAAAACTGGGCGGCTTTAAAACCCAGAACTTTGTTGTCTCCTAGATCTGGAGACCAGAAGTCTTAAATAAAGGTGCTGGCAGGGCCTCATTCCCTGTGAAAATGGAGGGGGAGAATCTTTTCTAGTCTCTTCCTGGGTTCTCGTCTCTTCCTTGGCTTCAGCTGCTTCCCATCTCTCTGCCTTTGGCATCACGTGGCCTTCTCTTGTGTGCTCCTGCCTTCATGGGGCCGTCTTCTTATAAGGACACCACTCACATTGGAATAGGGGTCCACCCTACTAAGGTATGGTCCCATCTTAACTAATCACATCTGCAATGATCCTATTTCCAAATAAGGTCATATCCTGAGGTACTGGGTGTTAGGACTTCAACATACCTTTCTTGAGGGAGGACACATTTAACTCATAACAACCTTCAAAAGTTTCCCTGTGCCCATTTGTAATCCTTCCAGCTCTATCCCTCCCTGAACCATCCCCCTTTCCACCCCTTCCCACCTCCCAGCAACCCACCACTGACCTGCTTTTTGCATTTTCTAGAATTTTATACAAATGGAATTATACAGTATGGACTTTTTTTTTTTTAAATCAGGCATATTTTATTCATCAAAATTATATTGAAATTTATCCTTGTTATTCATTTATCAGAAGTTCACTCTTTCTTATTGCTGAGAAGTATTCAACTGGATGGATAAACCACAAGTTGTTTATCCATTCACCCGTGGATGCATATTGGTGCTGTTTCCAGTTGTTTATATTACATATAAGGTTGCTATGGATGTTCATATACGAGTTTTTGTATGGAAGTATTCAGTATCCGTTCATAGGGTGGTCCGTTAAGTGTGGCCACAAGAGGAGACACGAGAGGCTCAGAAAAACAAAGTTTATTACAGTCATAGGTCCTCAAGACACAAGAGAGGACACGCCAGGCAGAGCTACAAATGGAAGCACCAGGGTTGGTCAGAAGGCAGAAGGTGCAGGAGCCAGGGGAGATCCTAGGCCAGGGCCTTGATTGGAGTTTTGTGGACAGGCCGGGCAGGGCAGGACAAACAGCTTAGGGCTGGTCAGTTAGAACATTTTAGCAGGCTGTCAGCTATAGGGGTGTCTCCTACTTGCTTGGTTCTTGGCCCTGGGATGATTAAGGCTGAGGAACGTGTCCCACAATGGCTTCAGATTGGTTAGTTTGCAGGTCAAAGGCATGCACTGTGCTGGGTCCTTTGCCATCTCTAATAGCCATGTGTATGATAGGTCCATGTTTGCCTTTTTAAGAAAGCGCCAAACCACTGTACATCCCCCAACAGCACCTGAGCTTTAAGACAGCCTTTTCTTGCATTTGTGAAAGATTTCTACTCGGTATGAGGTATTATCTTTTTTACACTTTACATATTACATATGTTGTATATGCTTATCCTAGATAATAAAGAGGTAATATGCAAATGGACCCTCACGCCATCATGCCATCACAAGTCAGCTGTATCCACAGTGGAGGCAGGGTTCCCGTAACAAGCCGTAACGAGCAATCATCTGGGACCTGAGGCTCTGTGTTGCCAGGCCAGGAGACCTGAGGCTGCGCCCCCACCCAGCAGGGCTTGACGGGGAACCTCAGGCCGCACCCGCCACTCCAGAGCCAGACTGGGGGACCTCAGGCCATGCCCCCATTCCTGGCGCCAGGGCAGGGGACCTTAGGGTGCACTGGGGGACCTGAGGCTGCACCCCCCACCCAGTGGGGCTTGATGGGGGACCTGAGGCTGTGGCCCTCACCTGGTGGGACTTGATGGGGGACCTGAGGCTGCACCCACCCACCCGGTGGCTTGACAGGGGACCTGAGGTTGTGCTCCCTGCCTGGTGGGAGTTGATGGGGGTGGGGCCGGCCAGGTCTGAATCTCGCTCAATGGGGGTGGTGCTGGCCAGGTATGGGTCTCACATGATTTTGAGTTGCACCCGTTTGGCGGGGACTTGATTCTGGATCCCATGGCGTGCCCCAGCCTCGGACAGGAGGAAGATTTTCATATAAATTTTACTAATTTTCTTTCATCTCTGACACTTCTAGTATAGAGAAAGGGCAAATAACAATATTAAAATAAATCCTCTAATTAATTCCCTTTTAATGTGCACGAATTTCATGCACCGGGCCACTAGTATATTTATATTATTGAATTTGATTTGCTAAGATTTTGTTTAGCATATTTGCATATATGCTCACGAAGAGTATTGGACTGTAGTTTTATCTTCTTGCAATCTATCTAGTTTTGGTATGTGGTAATGCTGGTCTCATAGACCCATTCTATTGTCATAGAATGAATTAGGGTGCTTCTTATTGCTTCTATTGGAATATATTGTATCTGCATTCTAGAATATATTCTGAAATCATAATATGTATTATTTCTTCCTCTAATATTTGGTAGCATTTATCAGCTAAACCACCTCAGATTGAAGTTTTATTTGTGGGAAAGTTTGAATTACAAATTAAATTTTAATTTTAAAATATATATGTTATTTCCATTCAGCTTATTTATTTATTCTTGATTAAAATTTAGAACTTAAGAAGAAGGGGTCAATGGGTAAAAAAAGGGAACATCTGTAATACTTTCAACAATAAAGATAAATAATAACAGAAGCTGTCCCTTTGATCTGAGCTATAGAATATATTGGCATAAATTTCTCCATGATATTCCCTTATTTTTCTTTTAATAGCTTTAGCATCTGTAATGATGCCATCTCTCCCATTCTTGATATTGGTAATTTTTTTTCTCCTCTTTGGTAGTCTGAGGATAAAATCCAATTTTTCCTTTGGGACAAATTTCAAAAATACCAACTTTATTAGAAATTACTTTCTTTTTCATCTTTCTGAGTAATCAGGGTCAAAAGATCATTGCTTAATAATTCTCTTTGTAAACTGGCATAGGGCATGATCCCTGCTCAGGCAAAGATCAAGACTAATCTTATTTGAAAGTGTGCCAGGAGGTACCTCAGTAAATGATTTCATTCATTATATTCTGATGAGTAAATCATTGGCAATCGCTGCCTGTGTGCTTTTATGAATATATTAACACACACCACACCCTCCTTGGGGCAGGTTTTGTGCCTGTACTTCTTCCGTCGACTGTATCACACAAGCTTGACAGCTGGGCTGCTCCAGACTGCAGCTATCCAATGGCTCCTGCGGTGTTGACTGGCCTCCTTCCTCTATGTGTGTGTCTCCTGCTGGCACCTGGCTTTGCCCAGGCAGGCAAGCTGCTGGTCATCCCCATGGATGGGAGCCACTGGTTTACCATGCGATCCGTTGTGGAGAAACTCAGCCACAGAGGGCATGAGGTGGTCGTGGTCAGGCCAGAGGTGAGTTGGCGCCTGGGACAATCATCCAATTATACTGTAAAGACTTATTCCACGTCTTACACTCTGGAGGATCTGAATGATCAGTTCCGGATTTTTGCTGACTCTCAATGGAAAACTCGGGCGCAGTATTTACATTCTATGCTAATGAGTTCATCTAACAGTGTTTTTGAATACTTTTTTTCAAATTGTAGAAGTTTATTTAACGACAAAAAATTAGTAAAATACATAGAAGATAGTTCTTTTGATGCGGTGTTTCTAGACCCTTTTGACATGTGTGGCTTAATTGTAGCCAAATATTTTTCACTCCCATCTGTGGTCTTCACCAGGGGACTATTTTGCCACTATCTTGAAGAAGGTGCACAGTGCCCCAGCCCTCTTTCTTATGTTCCGAGAGGTCTCTTTTCGTTATCGGATACCATGACCTTCAGGCAGAGAGTGTGGAATCACATTATCCACTTGGAGGAACGTTTATTTTGTGGCTATTTTCTCAAAACTGGTTTAGAAGTTGCCTCTGAGATTCTCCAGACAACTGTCACAGCATATGACCTATACAGCCAACCATCCATTTGGTTGTTACGAACTGACTTTGTTTTGGACTATCCAAGACCTGTGATGCCCAACATGATCTTCATTGGGGGCATCAACTGCCACCAGGGAAAGCCATTGTCACAGGTGAGTTACCTCTAGCTTCCCATGCTCAGAATAGTGTGCCTTGGACAGGAAAGAAAACAAACATGACTTACTGAACCATGATTTGTAATTTACATTAGTTGCATTTGGAATCCCTTCCTAGTTTAATGAATTATTTTGTGTCAATTCATTTAATTCTGTGTTAGCAAATTTTATAGAGTTGTCCCCTTTGGCACTCATTTGTATACAATTGAAGTAATTGTATACAAAAATACTGAAAAACACAATAAGAAATAAAACCTCTGTTTTTGTTAATCCAGTGCTACACAATAGGAAAATGCTCTTAGTTTTGTATGCATCTTTTTCTGAAGTCATTTTACATATATGCATATAGCTAATGTAAATTCTCACACTCATTTTATGAAAATGAAGTCTAGTATCAGACTGGACATATTGTTCTTTACCTTTTTCACTTGCCTGTAAATCATGGACCTTTTTACTGCTATTACATACGAATGTGTGACATTCTTTTTAAGAGTTGCATAAGATTCTTTACTTTGTATGTACTGTAGTTTATTCAAGTAAGCAATATTGATTGATAGTTAAGCTTTTTTTCTTACTTTTTCTATTTATAAGTAAGACTGTACTAAACATTTTAAAATAAGTTCTTTATATTCACACATTTCCATAATCTTGCTCTTATTGTAATGGGCCAGACTCCTGGGGAATAGGGTTGCTGTGTCTAATGCTATGAACATATTACACACTTGACAAATGGCTTTCAAAATTTCAAAATTTTATTTATTTATTTATTTATTTATTTAATTTACCATCCCCACTTTGCCCTTTTCCACCTCCACTCACCTTCCCTGCCCCATGAGCTTCCAAAATAGCTTCCAAAATATTGAACAGCCTTACACTTTGGTTAACAGTGTATGAGAGTTCTAGGTTTTCCATATCATCTCCAGCTTCATATATGTTCCAACTTTTAAAATGTTTGGTAAAAAAATTCTACATAGCTGCTTCAATTTTCATAGATATATTGGTCATTTGCATTTTTTGTAAATTATGTATTCACATTCTTTGATCATCTTTTGTAGGAATATTTTTCTTTGTAGAGCTCATTTCTATGTCTCTTGCCTATTGGGAATATTAACACTTGGCTTTTTATTTATGCTACAAATATTTTTTTCTGGGCTTTTCTTTCTTATTTGTCATACAGGTTTTTCATTTTTGAGTAGTCAATCTGGTTAACTTTTTCTTTTTTTATTGCTTAAAGTATTACAAAGAGTATTACATATGTCTCCTTTTCCCCCCTTGACAATCCCCCAGCCTCCCCTACCCCCAGTGTCTTATGTCAATTGGTTATTCTTATATGTATGCATACAAGTCCTTCGGTTGATCTCTTACCCCCTTTCCCACCCCCAAGCCCCCCAGCCTCCCGGCTGTAGTTGACAGTCTGTTCGAGGCTGCTCTGCCTCTTTATCTATTTTTGTTCATCAGTTTATAATGGTCCTTATTTTCCATAAATGAGTGAGATCATGTGGTATTTTTCCTTCATTGACTGGCTTATTTCACTTAGCATAATGCTCTCCAGTTCCATCCATGCTGTTGCAAATGGTAAGAATTCCTTCCTTTTTATAGCAGCATAGTATTCCATTGTGTAGATGTACCATAGTTTTCTAATCCATTCATCTGCTGATGGGCACTTACGCTGTTTCCAGATCTTTGCTATGGTAAATTGTGCTGCTATGAACATAGGGATGCATATCTCCTTTCTGATTGGTGTTTCTGGTTTCTTGGGATATATTCCTAGAAGTGGGATCACTGGGTCAATTGGGAGTGGTTAACTTTTTCTTTAATGGTTTCTGGATTTCAACTTGTTTAGGTTTTTCCAAGCCCAGGATATATAAACATATTTTCCATACTGTGTCTTAATTTTTTTAAGTCCTCTGATATTAATAATTTTTTTGCAATGAGATTATTTTACATAAAATAAGAAACTAACTTATTATTTTTCTGATTGGAGAGTCCATTGTCCTATCATAATTTAATACAAAATCCATTCTTCATCCATTGAATTGAAATGCATCTTTATAATATTTAAAACTTCCATATTTATTTACATCTGCTCTTGCACTTCTAGTTTTGTCCCACTGATTTATTTACCTATTCATGTGCCAGTCTCATACTTTGATTATAGTAACTTTGCAGTAAGTTTTAATATTTGGTAAGACATGCCTCATACTCACTTTCTTTTTTTTCTGATAGGCGTGAGAGTTTGAAAATACTCAGAAGGACTATATTTTTACTCTCTCTTTTGTGCTTTATGTTTTTGACATTATATTTCAGATCTTTTTGTTTTGTGTATCTGCTTAGCAATTATTATAGTGATAGTTAAGTTTGCTACTTTTGTCTCATGACCTTCATAGTAGTTTTTAAATGGCTGATGTGTTTTGTTTATTAAATATTTGCCTTTATATAAGATTTTTTCTTTTACATATTTTTATTTCTGATTATGGGTTTTTCTTTTTTGCTTAAAGAAGACCTTTTAATATTTATTGTAAATCTGGCTCACTGGTGATGAACTTCTTTAGTTTTTGCACATTCAGGAAACACTTTATTTCTCCTTCAATTCTGAACTATAACCTTGCTGAGTAGAGTATTCTAGGTTGTATATTCCTTTCTTTCAGCACTTTAAATATGTCTTACCAATCCCTTCTGGCCAGAAAGTTGCTGCTGAAAAATCAGCTGATACCCTTAGGGGGTTCTTCTTGTATGTGACATGTGACTAGTTGTTTTCTTCTTGCTACCTTCAAGATAGTTTCTTTATCTTTAACTTTTGCTGTTTTAATTATAATATGTCTTGGTGTGGGTCTTGGGGTTCATCTTGTTTGGAACTCTCTGTCCATCTTGGACCTGGATGTCTATTTCCTCTCCCAGGTTAGGCAAGTTTTCACAATTATTTCCTGAAATAAACTTCTTATTCACTTTTCTCTCTTCTTGGATCCATATAACATGAATGTTGGTGTGCTTGATGTTGTCCCAGAGGTCCCTTAAATTCTCCTCATTTAAAAAAAATATGTTTTCTAGGAGGGTGAGGGCATGTGCTGGGTGGGGAGAGGGACAGGTGCAGGTGGGGAGAGGTCAATGGGGGGAAAGGAGACATATGTAATACTTTCAACAATAAAGAATTTAAAAAGAATTAGTTTTTCTTTGTGTTGCTCTAATTGGTTGATTGCCAATGATCTGACTTTTAGTTCATGGATTTATTCTCCTGTATTATCTAATCTTCTGTTTATTCCTCCTAGTTTATTTTTTGTTTTTGTTATTATATTGTTAAGCTCTGCTTGGTTCTTTATTATACTTTCCAACTCTTATTTATATATTATTAAGCTCTGCTTGGTTCTTTATTATACTTTCCAACTCTTGGTTCTTTATTATACTTTCCTCCTGAATTCCTCTATTCTACTCTCCTGTTTGGTGAGCATCCTTTTGACCATTACTTTGAATTCTTTATGACCATTACTTTGAATTCTTTATCAGGCAAATTACTTATTCTGCTTTGTTCTTTGGTGGAAATTTTTCTTGTTTCTTCATTTGAGACATATTCTTCTGTCTTTTCATTTTGTTTGACTTTGTTTGTTTGTTGGTGCCTGTTTATATGAAGTAGACAAAACTGCTCTCTCTCCTAGTCTTGAAAAAGTAGTCTATGTAGAAAAGACATCTTTGAAGGCTATGTGTGCTGGATGGTTTTAGCAGTCGAGTTGGAGCTGGACAGATGCTTGTGGCTCCTTGAGTGCTGGCTTGCTAGGCTGGGGTGGCTTGAGTAAGGAGGCCTAGTGTGTGTGATGATGCTCTGTTGATTCGATTTCCTTCCTCTGTTCAAAGCTGAAATGGGCTCTGAGCTGTGCAGCTGGGAAAATACTGCAGCAACCATGCAGGTAGCACAGATTGCTTGGAAAGAGTTACCACCTGCCCTATAGGTCCCAGAGAATTCCTGCAGATTCTGGAGAGCTCCCTCAGTTCCCCAAGCCTTCTGTATGTGGTCAGTCTCTCATTTGTTCTGCAGAAGCTTTTCAATCAATCCTCAATTGTTCCTCGAAAGGAATTGCTCTCTATATAGGTGCACATTTCAGTGTGCTTTTAGGAAAAGGTGAGTTCAGGATCCACCTGTGCAGCAGCCATCTTGGAACTCCCCTTTTGACTTTTAAATGTGACTACTAATAAACTTTAAACTGATGTAGCTTGCATTATATTTCTCAGGGATAGCACTGGGAAAGATGGTAGTGCCCAGGCTTTTTCATGGACACTTCTGATCAGGCAATAGGTTTGAGTCTTAATTGCTATTATTAGACAGAGGAGAGAAAGGAGAAAGAGAGGGATTTTGATGCTAGGGGATGAGGAATTTTTACTCCATGAATCAAAAAAAAAAAATCCCATATTAGTTTACCTTAACACCCTACCACAAGATTGCTGATTATAGACTGGGTGGAAGTTTCTCTTCTAATGTCCACTTTACTCTCAGTTGCTGCCCACTGCCTTCTGCTTATAGAACAACACCAACCCAGAGGACCACCTCAGCTGGAAATTCCACGAGGCCCCACAGAGGTCTGTGGGCCCCACTCCAGAAACCAGTACTTATTTGGGGCCAATTCCAAGCTCATGATTACTTTTGCAAAAATTGGGATTTTGATCCAAATGGTTGGATCAAAGTAACAATCATGATCCTTGCCTGAAAAACTGGCATTTTATGTGGTGTGTTTTTTTTGTTTTCTTATCTGTGCTGTTACTTAATCTACTTGTTATACAATCTGCACCCAATGTTATAAACAAAAATATTTCAAAGTGAAGATCATGTCTTATTAGTGGGTTATCAAATTTGTTGAAAGGGACTGTAATCAGTATTTAAAAAGAAAGAGAGAAAAATGAAAAAGAATTAGAATTAAATTGAATGGGATAAAAAATATCTCAGTTCTGAGGATAAAGATAGTTATGTGGAACTTTTACTTGTGTACTGCATTTCCATGTTATATGTAAAGTATTGCTGTGGGTCCTGAACCAAATTGTTTGAAAGCCACTGTCTCAACCCCATATTGACCTTGTGCCAGCAACCATAACACACGTATGCAAACATTTCAGAGTATAATGTGGGCCAGTGTTCGCCAAAGTGGGGAGGACAGGACAATGTTTTGGAATACTAGAATGAAAGAGTACAACTTGTGATGCTATGTATCACTTCACTGAAGTTTAACAGTATTATTGATGTAAACTGCATATGAGAAAGTGCATACACATGACACATAGAAGTTCGTAAGTTCTGATATATGTAAAACTCCACTGAAGTTCTCACTGCAACCCGGATCACAGTTGCCCCTGTATTCATTTCCTGGGGCTCCTTTAACAAAAGATGAAAAACTGGGCGGCTTTAAAACCCAGAACTTTGTTGTCTCCTAGATCTGGAGACCAGAAGTCTTAAATAAAGGTGCTGGCAGGGCCTCATTCCCTGTGAAAATGGAGGGGGAGAATCTTTTCTAGTCTCTTCCTGGGTTCTCGTCTCTTCCTTGGCTTCAGCTGCTTCCCATCTCTCTGCCTTTGGCATCACGTGGCCTTCTCTTGTGTGCTCCTGCCTTCATGGGGCCGTCTTCTTATAAGGACACCACTCACATTGGAATAGGGGTCCACCCTACTAAGGTATGGTCCCATCTTAACTAATCACATCTGCAATGATCCTATTTCCAAATAAGGTCATATCCTGAGGTACTGGATGTTAGGACTTCAACATACCTTTCTTGAGGGAGGACACATTTAACTCATAACAACCTTCAAAAGTTTCCCTGTGCCCATTTGTAATCCTTCCAGCTCTATCCCTCCCTGAACCATCCCCCTTTCCACCCCTTCCCACCTCCCAGAAACCCACCACTGACCTGCTTTTTGTCACTATAGATTAGTTTGCATTTTCTAGAATTTTATACAAATGGAATTATACAGTATGGACTTTTTTTTTAAAAATCAGGCATATTTTATTCATCAAAATTACCTTGAAATTTATCCTTGTTATTCATTTATCAAAAGTTCACTTTTTTATTGCTGAGAAGTATTCAACTGGATGGATAAACCACAACTTGTTTATCCATTCACCCGTGGATAGATATTGGTGCTGTTTCCAGTTGTTTATATTACATATAAGGTTGCTGTGGATGTTCATATACGAGTTTTTGTATGGAAGTATTCTGTATCCGTTCATAGGGTGGTCCGTTAAGTGTGGCCACAAGAGGAGACACGAGAGGCTCAGAAAACAAAGTTTATTACAGTCATAGGTCCTCAAGACACAAGAGAGGACATGCCAGGCAGAGCTACAAATGGAAGCACCAGGGTTGGTCAGAAGGCAGAAGGTGCAGAAGCCAGGGGAGATCCTAGGCCAGGGCCTTGATTGGAGTTTTGTGGACAGGCTGGGCAGGGCCTGACAAACAGCTTAGGGCTGGTTAGTTAGAACATTTTAGCAGGCTGTCAGCCTTAGGGGTGTCTCCTACTTGCTTGGTTCTTGGCCCTGGGATGATTAAGGCTGAGGAACGTGTCCCACAATGGCTTCAGATTGGTTAGTTTGCATGTGAAAGGCATGCACTGTGCTGGGTCCTTTGCCATCTCTAATAGCCATGTGTATGATAGGTCCATGTTTGCCTTTTTAAGAAAGCGCCAAACCACTGTACATCCCCCAACAGCACCTGAGCCTTTTCTTGCATTTGTGAAAGATTTCTACTTGATATGAGGTATTATCTTTTTTAAACTTTACATATTACATATGTTGTATATGCTTATCCTATATAATAAAGATGTAATATGCAAATGGACCATAATGCCATCACAAGATGGCTGCACCCACAATGGAGGCAGGGTTCCTATAACAAGCTGTATCGAATGATCAGTAGGGACCTGAGGCTGTGTGGCACTGGGCCAGGGTGGGGGACCTGAGGCTGCACCCCCAGCTGGGTGGGGTTTGACGGGGGACCTCAAGCCACACCCCCCCACCCTGGGCTGGGGGACCTGAGGCTGCACCCCCATCTGGCAGGGCTTGATGGGGGACCTCAGGCCACACCCCCCACTCTGGTGCCAGGCTTGGGGATCTCAGGCCATGCCCCCCTCCCCAGCACCGGGCCAGTGGACCTGAGGGTGCGCCGTGGGACCTGAGGCTGCAGCCCCCACCTGGCAACACTTGATGGGGGCCCTGAGGCTGCAACTCCCACCTGGTGGCTTGATGTTAGACCCGAGGCTGCACCCCTGCCCGGTTCTAGGCCAGGGAACCTGAGGCTGCACTCCCTGCCCAGCAGGGCTTGATGGCGGTGGGGCCAGCCAGGTCTGAATCTCGCCCAATGGGGGTGGGGCTGGCCAGGTCTGGGTCTGGTGCGATTTCGAGGTGCACATGGGTGGGCAGGGACTTGACTCTGGTTCCCATGGCATGCTACAGACTCTGACAGGAGGAAGATTTTCATATAAATTTTACTAATTTTCTTTCATCTCTGACACTTCTAGTATAGAGAAAGGGCAAATAACAATATTAAAATAAATCCTCTAATTAATTCCCTTTTAATGTGCACAAATTTTGTGCACCGGGCCACTAGTATATTTATATTATTGAATTTCATTTGCTAAGATTTTGTTTAGCATATTTGCATATATGCTCACGAAGAGTATTGGTCTGTAGTTTTATCTTCTTGCAATCTCTTTATCTAGTTTTGGTATGTGGTAATGCTGGTCTCATAGACCCATTCTATTGTCATAGCATGAATTAGGATGCTCCTTATTGCTTCTACTGGAATATATTGTTCTGCATACTAGAATATATTCTGAAATCATAATATGTATTATTTCTTCCTCTATTATTTGTAAGCATTTATCAGCTAAACCACTGCTGGGAACCGGTCCATCCTTTGCTGCTTGACACAGTCGCTGCAGGAAAGAAACATCTGCACAGCATATGTTTCAAGGGACCTGGCATATATGGCATACTGTTCTTAATATGTTTGCTCCCCTTCTTGGCGCTATGTGTTTTAACCAAGGTCACCTCTCTGAGAAAGGTTGTTTCCCCAGGTGGGGATTTTCCCCTGGAGTTAGGGATTAACAGGACTAAGGAAGGAAATAAATCAGTAAAACTCCTTAACTAAGGCAGGTAGTTAATCACTTTAACTACAAATAATCACCCTTGAGCTACATAATCTTTACTCCCTGGAATGAAGATAAGAAATTGATAGGATTAAAATCAACTGGTATAAATACAGATGTAACAAGACAACAGAAGACAGAACCTAGAGACAGAACCTAGCAAGAAAACATGGCAAGAGAACCTGACTAGAACCTGGTGACAGAACCTGACTGGAGATCCGGGCTAGAACATGGCTGGAGAACCTAGCGAGAGAACATGGACACAGAACCTGGGTGGAGAACCTGGAGAACCTGGAGAACCTGGCTGGAGAACCTAGTGAGAGAACATGGCAACAGAACCTGGCTGGAGATCCTAATCAGTACTTGGCCAGAGATCGTGGCTAGAGATCCTGGCTAGGCTACTGATCAACTGAATGCTGCCTCCGTGTCATTCCTTCATCGCCGACTCCGTCCACACCTTTGGGGACCCCAGGACCTGCTGGGGTTGGACCCCAGCAAACCACCTGGGATTGAAATTTTATTTCTGGGAAAATTTGAATTACAAATTAAATTTTAATTTAAAAATATATATGTTATTTCCGTTCAGCTTATTCATTTATTCTTGATTAAAATTTAGAACTTAAGGAGAAGGGGTCAATGGAGGATAGAAAGGGGGACATCTGTAATACTTTCAACAATAAAGATAAATAATAACAGAATTTGCCCTAACCGGTTTGGCTCAGTGGATAGAGCATCGGCCTGCGGACTCAAGGGTCCCAGGTTTGATTCTGGTCAAGGGCATGTACCTGGCTGCGGGCACATCCCCAGTAGGAGTACAGGAGGCAGCTGATTGATGTTTCTCGCTCTTCGATGTTTCTAACTCTCTATCCCTCTCCCTTCCTCTCTGTAAAAAATCAATAAAATATATTTTAAAAAAATAACAGAATTTGTCCCTTTGATCTGAGCTATAGAATATATTGGCATAAATTTCTCCATGATATTCCCTTATTTTTCTTTTAATAGCTTTAGAATCTGTAATGAGGCCATCTCTCCCATTTCTGATGTTGGTAATTTTTTTTTCCTCTTTGGTAGTCTGAGGATAAAATCCAATTTTTCCTTTGGGACAAATTCCAAAAATACCAGCTTTATTGGAATTTACTTTCTTCATTATCTTTCTGAGTAATCAAGGTCCAAAGATCATTGCTTAATATTTCTCTTTGTAAACTGGCATAGGGCATGATCTCTGCCCAGGCAAAGATCAAGATTATTCTTCTCTGGAAGTGTGCCAGAAGGCACCTCAGTAAATGCTTTCATTCATTATATTCTGTTGAGTAAATCATTGGCAATCAGTTGTGTGTGTGCTTTTTTAAAAAATATATTTTATTGATTTTTTACAGAGTGGAAGGGAGAGGGATAGAGAGTTAGAAACATCAATGAGAGAGAAACATTGATCAGCTGTGTCCTGCACACCCCCCACTGGGGATGTGCCCGCAACCAAGGTACATGCCCTTGAACGGAATCGAACCCGGGACCCTTCAGTTCGCAGGCCGACGCTCTATCCACTGAACCAAACCGGTTAGGGCTGCCTGTGTGCTTTTGTGAATATATTAACACACACCACACCCTCCTTGGGGCAGGTTTTGTGCCTGTACTTCTTCCGTCGACTGTATCACACAAGCTTGACAGCTGGGCTGCTCCAGGCTGCTGCTATCCAATGGCTCCTGCGGTGTTGACTGGCCTCCTTCCTCTATGTGTGTGTCTCCTGCTGGCACCTGGCTTTGCCCAGGCAGGCAAGCTGCTGGTCATCCCCATGGATGGGAGCCACTGGTTTACCATGCGATCCGTTGTGGAGAAACTCAGCCACAGAGGGCATGAGGTGGTCGTGGTCAGGCCAGAGGCAAGTTTTCGTGTGGGACAATCATCCAATTATACTGTAAAGACTTATTCCACGTCTTACACTCTGGAGGATATGAGGAATCAGTTCCGGATTTTTGCTGACTCTCAATGGAAAACTCGGGCACAGTATTTACATTCTATGCTAATGAGTTCATCTAACAGTGTTTTTGAATACTTTTTTTCAAATTGTAGAAGTTTATTTAACGACAAAGAATTAGTAAAATACATAGAAGATAGTTCTTTTGACGCGGTGTTTCTAGACCCTTTTGACATGTGTGGCTTTATTGTAGCCAAATATTTTTCACTCCCATCTGTGCTCTTCACCAGAGTATTACTTTGCCATTATCTTGAAGAAGGTGCACAGTGCCCCAGCCCTCTTTCTTATGTTCCGAGAGGTCTCTTTTCGTTATCGGATACCATGACCTTCAGGCAGAGAGTGTGGAATCACATTATCCACTTGGAGGAACGTTTATTTTGTGGCTATTTTCTCAAAACTGCTTTAGAAGTTGCCTCTGAGATTCTCCAGACAACTGTCACAGCATATGACCTATACAGCCAACCATCCATTTGGTTGTTACAAAATGACTTTGTTTTGGACTATCCAAGACCTGTGATGCCCAACATGATCTTCACTGGGGGCATCAACTGCTACTCGGGAAAGCCATTGTCACAGGTGAGTTACCTCTAGCTTCCCATGCTCAGAATAGTGTGGCTTGGACAGGAAAGAAAACAAAGTTTACTTACTGCACCATGATTTGTAATTTATATTAGTTACATTTACAATTCCTTTCTGGTGCAATGAATCATTTTATGTCAATTCTTTTAATTGTGTGTTAGCAAATTTTATAACACCGTCCCCTTTGATACTTATGTGCATTCAATTGAGTTAATTGTATATAATTTCCAGGATGTGTTTTTTAATACTGTTTTGGAAAAAATACTGAAAAAACCCCCTTAGGAAAATGCTCTGAACAGTTTTGTATGATCTTATCCAAATTTTCTGAAGTTATTTTAGATATATGCATATAGCTAATGTAAATCCTCACACTCATTTTAGGAAAATGAAATCTAGTATCAGAGTGGACATATTGTTCTTTACCTTTTTTATTATTAAGGTATTACAAATGTGTCCTTATTCCCCTATTGTTTCCTCCCCCCAAGTCCTGCCCTCACCCTCACCACCTATTGTCTGCGTCCATCGCTTATGCTTATATGTATGCATACAAGTCCTTTGGTTAATCTCTCCCTCTTACCCCCACCCTCCCCTACCTTCCCTCTGAGGTTTGAGCATCTGATCGATGCTTCTCTATCTCTAAATCTGTTTTTGTTCATCGGTTTATATTGCTCATTATAATCCACAAATGAGTGAGATCATGTGATATTTATCTTTCTCTGGCTGTCTTTACCTTTTTTCTTGCCTATAAATCATGGACTTTTTTTTTTTTAAATATATTTTTATTGATTTTTCACAGAGAGGAAGGGAGAGAGATAGAGAGAGTTAGAAACATCGATGCGAGAGAAACATCGATCAGCTGCCTCCTGCACATCCCCCACTGGGGATGTGCCCGCAACCCCGGTACATGCCCTTGACCGGAATCGAACCTGGGACCTCTCAGTCCGCAGGCTGACGCTCTATCCACTGAGCCAAACCGGTTTCGGCTAAATCATGGACCTTTTAACAGCCATTATATACAAATGTGTAACATTCTTTTTAAGAGTTGCATAAGATTCTTTACTTTGGATGCCCTGTTGTTTATTCAAGTAAGCAATATTGATTGATGGTTATGCTTTTTTTCTTACTTTTTCCTTTTATAAGTAAGACTGTACTAAACATTTAAAAAAAAGTTCTTTACATTCACACATTTCCATAATCTTGCTCTTACTGTTGTAGGCCAAGAGTCCTTAGGAGTAGTGTTGCTAGGTCTAATGCTATGCACATATTACACATGCAACAAATGGCCTTCAAATGGCCTTGAACAACCTTACACTTTGGTCAACAGTATATGAAAGTTCTAGTTTTTTCCATACCATCTCCAGCTTCAGATGTGTTCCAACTTTTAAATTTTTTGGTAAAAAAATTCTACATAGCTGCTTCCATTTTCATAGATATAGTGGTCATTTGCATTTCCTCTTCTGTGAATTATGTATTCAGATTTTTTTTGTATTTGTATTCACATTCTTTAGCCATGTTTTTGAGGGCTATTTGTCTTTTTAATAGCAAATTATTACAAGTTCCTTTAGTATTAGGAACATTAACGCTTAGCTCTTTATGTATGTTGCAAACATTTTTTCCTGGGCTCTTCTTCCTCTTTTGTCATACAGGATGTTCATTTTGGAGTAGTCAATCTGGTTAACTTTTCCTTTAATGGTTTCTGGATATCAATTGTTTAAGTCTTTCCAAATCTGGGATATATAAATGTATTTTCCATACTGTGTCTTAATGTTTTTAATTCCTCTAATGTGAATAGTTACTTTTTTTTTTTTAACAAGGAGAACCTTACACAGAAGTATACAGATCTAACTTTATTATTTTTCTAAATGGATTGTCCATTGTCCTAACATAGTTTTATAAAATATTCCACTCTGCATCTGTTGAATTGAAAGGCATCTTTATTATATTTTGAATTTCCATATTTATTTGCATCTGCTTTTGAACTCTCAGTTTAGAGAGAAGAGAACGGTCTGTGAGGAATCCTGTGACAAGTGACTAAGAGGACTTTTAGGAATAAGAAGGTCCATTGTTTGGTTTTGAGTTTTTTTTTCTCTGTGCTGCGTTGAGACATCTCCTACCTTAGGGGCCCTTGATTTTCATAAAAGTTTTGCTACATGAAACAGCCTGGCCTTTGCATATTCCAGCACAATTATTTCCAATCATCACAATATTTACATTAACCACTAGTGGCCTGGTGCATGAAATTCATACACATTAAAAGAGAATTAATGAGAAGAAATATTTTAATATTGCTATTTGCCCTTTCTCTATAATAGAAGTGTCAGAGATGAAAGAAAATTAGTAAAATGTATATAAAATCTTCCTCCTGTCTGAGTCTGGCGCGCACCACGGGACCTAGAGTCAAATACCTGCCCACCACCCTCACGCGTTTCGAAAACACAGGAGACCCAGACCCGGCCGGCCCCACCCCCTTGGGTGAGACCTAGACTCAACTGGCCCCACCCCCGTCAAGCCCCTCTGGGTCGGGGGCACAGCCTCAGGTCCCCCGGCCCAGCGCTGGGGCGCAGGGCACGGCCTGAGGTCCCCCGTCAAGCCCCACTGGGCGGGGGTGTGTGGCCTGAGGTCCCCCGTCAAGCCCTGTGGGTGGGGGGCACGGCCTGAGGTCTCCCAGCCAGGAGCCAGGCCTGGGGCACGGCCTTAGGTCCCCCCTCAAGCCCAGGCCTGCCCCTCCTCCCCCACAGGGTCATACCAGTGCTGAATGGGGATGCACACAGGCAGTGGGAAGTTAGTGCTGGGGGCGAAAGTCCCCGTCCCTGGCCCTGCCCACAGACTGGTCGTGACTGGGACACCGTAATGGACAAATTAGCATATTATCTCTTCATTATATAGAAGATAGGATCAGGCTCTTAAAAAAAAAACACACATCAATTGGTTGCCCCCTGCACACCACACCCCCTTCTGGATTGAGCCCAAAATTGAGGAATGTGCCCTGACGGGGAATCGAAACAGCAACTCTTCAGTGCGCACGATAATGCCCAACTGACTGAGCCATGTGGGCCGGGGCAGACATTCTTTTTTTAAAAAAATGAGCTATAAGTCATATCATAACTTTCATCCTTTATAAGCATACAATGCTGTGGTCTTTAGTATATTCATGAACACAAGCAACCATCACCATTCTCTAACTCCAGGGCGTTTTCCCCACTCCAAAATGAAATCCCATGCCCACTAGCAGTCACTCCCTCTGACAATCTCAAATCTACTTTCTGTCTCTGTGTATTTGCCTGTTCTGGATATTTCACACAAATGGAATCAGGTGATATATATGGTCCTTTGTGACCGACTTCTTTCACTTAGTGTTCACAGTCTATCTTTTTGTAGCTTGTATAAGCCTTTCATTCTTTTTTATGGCTGAGTAATATTCCATGGCTAAATTATAGTTTATCTGTTCATCAGTCCACACACATTAGGTTGTTTTTACTCTTCGGCTGTGAAGAATATGCTGCTGTGAACATTCTTGCACAACGAACTCAACATTCTGACTTTAGGACCCTGGTGCCTAACCTGTACACTTGACTGTCTCCCTCTGTGCACTGGAGACTTTTCAGGAAATGTCCCGCCTGTGGAATTGGCCGAGGTTGTTTGACTTACATCAATGGCCTCTAATCACTCAGTGGACATGGCATTTGTTGGTTTTGCAGTGTTACAGAATAACGTACAGTTGACCCTTTTTGTTGTTGTTGTTGTTTAACATCAAAGGTTCGTCACTGAACAAATATCTATTGAGAGCCTTCTGTGTGCATGGCTTGCAGTCCAATGGGGAGACACACATTAGTCAGTTACAAATTATGAAACATAACGTTGGCTGTCCAGATGCATTGTTTTTAGAAAGAGCCTGCTGGGCTGTGCTTGCCCTGGAGGAGCAGACCTGCATTGTGCTCCCTTTGTGACCATCTGGGAGTCTTATTGTCATTTAGATGGACCCAAACCAGAATGCTGCCACCTTCTTGCCCTGATCACTCCCTTGAAGGCTGCAATGAAAGTTTGCTTCTTGTGACTGCCATTCTGGTAGGCGTGAGGTGACACCTCATTGTAGTTTAATTTGGCTGCAATGAATTTGCATCTTGACTGTGTTCTTGGGCCCAGCTTTGTGCTTGGGTGATCCTTTCTATCTTGTTCCTCAGGCTTTTCCTCCCTTCCCTATCCCAGCACGCCTCCTGTGCCAACAGGCATGGGTTAGGAGAGGACTTTGCATGCCAGTTCAGCTGTGCGTGACTAGCTGTGGGCGAGTCTGTTCTAGCCACACTGGAAACCGCCTCTCCCTTGGACAGCCTGGTTCCCTCGCCCTCTTGGACCTCCCTCAGCAATGTGCCAAATCAGGCAGGACAAACATGACCCTCTCCCTAGGTCTCGGTTGAAAAACCTGAAGATCAGGAGATGGGTCCCACCCCAGGCAGGTGGAAGAGCTGGAAGGAGACCTGGCTTTCCGACTCCTACCTCAGGCTCTCACTGCATGCTGTTTAGACTTATACTTCTCAGATTTTAATTTCCTAAAGGCAAGGGGCAGACTCCACGCTCATAGTGTCATTGACCAGCTTTTCTAAAAAAAAAAAAAAAAAAAAGCACATGGTTCTTTAAATGTTCTATTTCTTGGGTGAATCCTCACAACTAAAAAAACAAAAGAGAAATTGAAATGTGAGACTAAAACAAACAGGCAAATCAAAAGCAAGTTTATTCATTATTCAGCAAACTTGGATCGAGTGCCTGTTGTATGCTGGCACTGTTCTGGACACTGGGCATACAGCATCCTTAAAGTGCTCTTGTTCTAGGTGGGGGAGGCGCACAGTAAATAAGTAACAGGTTAGGTGATGGCGAAAGGCGTGAAGCGAAATGAGGAGGGAAATGGGGCTTCAGAGCGATGGGCTGGGCCCTGTGATAATGGGGTCATCAGAGAAGCTTTCTTTGAGATAACACTGAGTGAATCTGGAATGAAGGGAAGGAGCGGCATGTGGATTTGCAGGGAAGAGTCAACACTGTGGTTTTTATCACTGTCTGGAACTGAGGTTGTCCAACTGCAGCCCACAGGCGGAATCTCACCCGCTTTCTGTTCTCATGAACAAGAGTGATGGGGACACAGCCGTGTCCATTTGTTTAATGTTGCCTATGGTTGTTCTCCTGGTACAACAGCAGAACTAAATCATTGCCAAGGAGAACAGATGGCCCACAACATCCAAACTATGTACTATTTATGGCTTTAAGGAAAAGTAATTGTCCACCCCTAATCTAGAACAGTGATTCTCAAAGGGTGTTTTGGAAACCTTGAAGATCCCCGAGACCCTTTCAGGGGTCTGCAAGGTCAAGCTGTTTCCTTAATAGTACTAAGACTATTAAGTTTTAGTTTGCTTGGTCCTGGGGAGTTTTCCAAAGACTTCACAACGTGCAAAACCGCAGCAGAGCAAGTGCACATGCTGACAGGAGAGTCCCTCTCCTCCAGTCAGACATTAAAGGGACTTGCAAAAAAGGTAAAGCGACGTCACTCTTTTGACTACTTTTTTTGTTTGTTTTGGGAAATTTACAGTTACTTTCTCAGAAAAGATGTCAACTTGTAATGGGTTTAATCTTGTTATCTCAAATTCATGAGGAAGTACTTTTTAAATGTGTCAGTTTCAATTTCTGAAACAGTTTATTTGAATACATGTTACCCACATAAACAAACGTTTCTGGGGTCTTCACGCATTGAGAGTAAAAAGGAGTCCTGAGGCCAAAAGGTTGAGAAAGGCTGATCTAGAAGTAGCCAATTCTATTTTTTCTTCTGAAGCTGCAAGTTACCCAAAGATGTCATTTTGTAGGCAACAAGCCTCCGTTTCTCATCGGTAGAACGATGGTCAGCCAGGGCTTTGTATTGCATGAGATGAAGGGTGAGTGATAGGGTTGAATTGTGTTCCCCCAAAAAGTTTTATTGAAGTCCTAACGCCTAATACCTTACAATGTGACCTTATTTGGAAATACAGTCTTTGCAGCTGTAATTAGTTAAATTGAATGAGGTCGTTAGGGTGGGTGGGCCTTAGTCCAACATGACTGGTGTCTTTATATGAAGGGGAAATTTGGACACAGACAGGGACACAGGCAGAAATGGCCTGATGTTCTACAAACTCAGGAACAACAAAGATGGCCTGCAAACCACCAGGAGCCGGAGCAAGGCTGGAACAGATCCCCTACCCAGGCCTCAGAAGGAACCAGTCCTGCTGACACCTTGACCTCAGACTGCCAGCCTGCAGACTATGGGAATAAAGCTCTGTTTTTCAGGCCACCACAGTGTGGTGCTTTGTTACAGTGGCCCTAAGAAATGAAGACAATGGGAAATTGTTTTAGAAACCAAATATGTCGGGGAGCCCTGTGCTGGAGCCACCTTCTTCCAACTGCTGGTGGACCAGTCGCCTCCATCAAGTGCCCTGTCACCTGACACCTTCCCACCATTTCATATTTCTACATTTTCTTCTCTTCTTCATTTCTGCCTCCTCTTCTGTCCCCTTCACTCCTCCTATGGTTATTGTATTCACAGTGCAGGTCATGCAGGGTCGCTTTTTGACCCCGAGAGTGTCCGACCAAACCCAGATGGAGCCCTTCCAAGGGAACTGCACTCAGCTCATTCTCACCACCCCTCAGGGGAGGGACTGATGCAACCCCCAGCTGGCAGGTGCAGCAATGCAGGGGAAGGGTGGTGAGGTCGCACAGCTTGGTAGGGGCAGGCTGGCTCCAGCATTTGTGCTCTTAACCGCAAAGTGAGATGTGTGGTGTCAGAGCACATATGTTAGGATTAGATTCTATCTTCTGCTATAACAAAACTCCCCAATAACAGTGGTATAGCTGGGAGCAGGGGGCGGTGGGACGTTCTATTAGGCTTCTCTGTGCCTTCCTTTAATCCGGCCACGGCTGTGGTAACCAGGATTTGGAGTGAGCAGTTCCATTGTGTTGTTCAAATCATGAATTTACATCTGTTCATGCTTCCTTTCCACTGTGAGGAGAGTTGACAAGTAAGCAGAGCAGCATGGACAGCTATTCATCTGTGAACATGGTCATCACTGATGCTGTGGAGTCCTGGTGCTCAGGAGAGAAGGCGGGGCTGCGGTGGGCCTCCTGGGGCCTGTCCAGGTTGTCCTCCAACCGGAGAGACAGGTTGGTGCAGACAAAGAGAAGAACTAAACCCAGAAGCTTAGGCAAGAGCTAAGAAGCATGGTTGGCTCAAGTTACCTGTGTTCTTAGAAATAGTTAAATATTAATGTAGGTTTTGCTTATCAGAGGCCAAAATTCAGAGCACAGAGAGGTAGGCCAGGTCTGTGAAGAGGGGAAGGTAGTCAGTGTAGGGAAAATAGCCTGGAGCCCTCGGGGTCAGGCAGCGTAACCCATTTACTCTTGCTGCTACCTGCACTCCACAGGGATGGCCTGCCTCCCCCGTGCGGTCCGGGGCATTTCTGCAGGGGTTTTCCTCTTAGGGCTTTGGGGTGTGACTCTCAGTGACAAGCTGCTGGTGGTCCCCCAGGATGGAAGCCACTGGCTCAGTATGAAGGGCATAATTGAGGTGCTTAGTGACAGGGGCCATGACATCGTGGTGCTGGTGCCAGAAGTCAATTTGCTTCTGGAAGAGTCCAAACACTACACCAGGAAAATCTATGCGGTGCCCTATGACCAGGAAGAGCTACAGAGACGCTTCCGTACCTTTGGGAACCGGCACTTCGCTGAGAGATCGCTCCTGACTGCTCCCCTGGTGGAGTACAGGAATAACATGGTCGTCGTTGACCTGTGCTTCATCAACTGCCAGAGCCTCCTGAGGGACTCGGCCACTCTGAGCTTCCTCCAGGAGAGCAAGTTCGACGCCCTGTTCACAGACCCGGCCATGCCCTGCGGGGTGATCCTGGCCGAGTTCCTGGGCCTGCCCTCCGTGTACCTCTTCAGGGGCTTCCCGTTTGCCCTGGAGCATACGTTCAGCCGAAGCCCGAACCCCGTGTCCTATATCCCCAGGTGCTACACCCAGTTCTCAGACAGGATGACTTTCTCCCAGCGGGTGGCCAACTTCCTTGTTAATCATTTGGAGAACCTCGTATTTCACTTTCTATTTTCAAAGTACGAAGACCTCGCATCAGACCTCCTCAAGAGACAGGTACACTTACCCACCTTATATCAGAAGGGCTCCATTTGGCTCTTGAGATATGACTTTGTGTTCGAGTATCCCAGACCAGTCTTGCCCAACATGGTCTTCATTGGAGGGACCAACTGTAGGAAGAAAGGGGTCCTGTCTCAGGTGGGTGGCTTTATTTCTTTGTGATTGCCCCGTTTCTTCACTCTCTGCTTCCCTCACTGGTCTGGCTCCTCCTCTGATTGTCACCTGGGAGGGCCACCTGACGGAAGGGATGCCAGGCTAGGAGGAGGGGGTGGAGGAGACCTGAGGCTGAGGGTTTGAATGATGCAGAGACTTTGAATGAGATAACACTCATGCCTGGCAACAGCGGCAGTTATCTTTAACTGGGTAACCTGGGGACAGTCATGGAAGGAGCCTTAAAATTTTCCAAGCCAAATCCTGCACTTACCTGTTGAAGAAACAGGTGAAGCCTTGACCAAGAGACACAGCTAAGAGGGTAGTCCAGGTCAAAACCCATTCTCCCAACTCTGTGCCATGCTTTTTCCCTG
The DNA here is from genome assembly GCF_000147115.1 of Myotis lucifugus. Classification (NCBI taxonomy): domain Eukaryota; kingdom Metazoa; phylum Chordata; class Mammalia; order Chiroptera; family Vespertilionidae; genus Myotis; species Myotis lucifugus. Next base: position 28,523,789 of record NW_005871051.1, read on the forward strand.
GTCCCTAAACCAGGGGTTAACAAACTATAGTTGGTGAACCAAATGGACTTCAGCCCACAGGCCTGTTGCTATATGGTCCAGAGCTAAGAATGGTTTTTATATTTTAAAAAGGACGTTAAAAACAATCAGAACTATGAGACAGAGGGGTACGTGGCACACTCAGTCTAGTTACTATCTAACCCTTTACAGAGAGAGCGTGTTGACCTCTGACCTAAGGCAAGGGTTTGTAGATTCCCTCTGACAGATGAGGAAAGAGGGCTTTGAAAAATAAAAACTTGTGAGTTTGTTTTTAAAAAAATATTATTTGAATTTTTACACCTTTGAAAAGCTTCAGATCACGTAAACTTTCAGACCAGAATTCTCTTTTTCAATGCATTGTTTTTTCATCAGAAAGAAAGCCTCAAAGAGGTCCCAAAGGCCCTTACCAACCTTCTTTAATATCTGCCAATATCTCTGTTGATACGGTCAACAGTAGCTGCAGGGGTGAAGAGCATAATTGGACAAACTCCAGGAAGCACAGGGCATAGAAACCTCGTATGTCAATAACATTTAATTAAGAAGTTAATAAGCAAAAGTGTAAAAAGAACCATTCGCTATAAGAAGGAAGGAAAAATATCATTTTTGATACCTTGGTACCAACCATATATTTTTGCAAAAAAAAAAAAAGTTCTATTTACTCACATTGAAAAAAACAGGCTGTCGTGAGTGTGCTTTTTGGGCCTTGAAGCTTTGCCTGTGCTTGGCTTTCATCTGTGTCTCAGTTAGCAGTCCCTGCGTGTCACCACAGAGAGAATTCTGTGTCAACTTGTATGTGTAATTATTAGAAATTAAGTTGCAGTGATCAAAATCAGTTTCACTGGTCAAACAATTAAACCATTTCAACACTATGAAAAAGTGTGCACTTTGGAATAATGAGAATGGGAGTCATGTAGACATGGCGGGGGCACAACGTCGTGAAGGGACGAAATGCCACTGAATTGTTCACATTAACATAATTTGTTTTGTTATATGGCCTCATCCAATAAATATTTTAAAAAAGAAGATACATCATCAAACAGAAAAAATTAATGCCTGATTTATAGCTAAAAAAAACCCACAAAAACCTCGACACTCCTTAGTAGGCAAATATCATGATCAGGCAATACATAAACAACAGAAGTGGCCAATAAAAGTTTGAAAACACATTTAACTTCAGAAATAATCCGAGAACTTCAAATTAATAAACGATGAAATTCGAGTTCACATATCAAGTCAGCAAGCCTGTTGTATAGGTAACTATTGGCCTGACTTCAAATGCATACTCATATCTCTTTCAAATATGTGCAAAGCCTTTAGGGAACCAGTGCTTAGCAAACAATCCTTGCATAACACGGAGTCACAATCAAGGGTGCCTATCCTCAGGGCAGCCTGTGTGCTCCCAGCCTCGCCTGTGTGGGAGAGCATGAGATCTCTTCCCACTTATGCCCAGGTTAGTGTGACTCTGACCACAGCCCCACCAGCCTCCTCTGCCCAAGGAGGGACTCAGCCACCTCCAGGGCTCCTGGGCGTTTCTGCCCAAGATGTCTTGGGGAAGCCCCTGAGGCACCCAGCAGGTGGTTCCCGCTGGGAGACCCTCAGAAGCGAGGCCCTGGGCAGCCCTGGATGTTCTGAAGCCACTTATCCCACCCAGGACCTCCTCACCAGCCTCATGCACCTTATCATCTGCCCCCTAAGCAGTTCTACTTGTGCCACATTCTCTGCCTCCAGGAGCTCCAGGCCAGGCCAGATCCTGGGACACTCAATACAGGCTGAGACTTTCTGTGAAGTGATAAAAACAATGTGGTTTTCTTGCAGCATTCTTTGGGAAGCATCTTCCCAGAAAACTATATCCAAATTTCTCAGTACTAGCTCTTTTGTTCCCAAGTTTTCTCCTCTTGTGTTCTGGAATCATCTAGATCAGGGGTGGGGAACCTTTTTTCTGCTAAGGGCCATTTGAATATTTATAACATAATTCGAGGGCCATACAAAATTATCAACTTAAAAATCAGCCTGCTTTATTTGGTCAAACATTTAATTCACTCACTGATAATGTCTTGGCAGGGCCAGACCAAAGATTTCTCGGGCCTTATACAGCCCGCGATTGGAAGTTCCCTGCCCCTAATCTAAATAGTGGTCCTGAAATGGGGGCGAATTTTGACCCTTAAGGGATAATGTCTGGAGACATTTTTGGTGTCACAATTGGGGGTGACACTGTCAACTAACTAGTAGGTAAAGTCCAGGGATGCTGTTAAAAATCCTACAAAGCACAAGAAATACCCACCCACTTATTCCCAACCAAGAATTACCGGGCCAAAATGTCAATAGTGCTGAAATTGAGCAATGCTGGTCTGAACAAATTCCAAGTGAGTATCAGTAACTTCTACCCAGCAGGGCCCGGAGCTGGGTGGGGAGGGGGCAGCAAGCATCCTTTGCCCACCCCTGAGCTAACCTCTGCCCGCTACAGGGGGCTCTGCAAGCAATAAGCACTCAGGCTGCAACTTCAACATTTACTGGTTGAGCTGAGGATTGAATTCTAAGCAAGTAAGGGGAACCAAACCCTAAAATGCCGAGTCATTCTTAATAGACACTTTTAGAAAATACATGACTTAGGCCAATGTCTACAATTCCTAGAATGGTTTGCTTCTCTTTCCAAACCCGTGTTTACCTTTATGACTGGATATCTTGGAGATGAACAAACCTGTGGAACATTTTGACAGCACTATTTCTGTCAGTGAGTAGCTAAATGCTAGAATGAGTCAAGGTTTAAAAAACAATATTCAACACGAGTCTCTGAGAAGCTAGAAACTTGGTTGGATAATAATTTAGACAATTTGAGAAGAATGTAATTAAGTGGTTTATTTTATATTGAGAGGTAATTCACATACCACACAGTGCATTTAAAGTTTACAATTCAATGATTTTTAATATTATTCAGAGCTGTGCAACCATCACCACAATCGGCTTTAGAACATTTTCAATCACCCACAAAAACACACACCTGTAATTATCAGTTACTCCCCATTTCCTCCTCTCCTCAGCTTCTGGCAACTACTAATCAACTTTCTGTCTCCATGGATTTGCCTATTCTGATCATTTCATACAAAGTGAATCATATAATAATGTAATTGACTTTTTTCACTTAGCATAATGTTTTTCATAAGGTTCATTCATGTTATAACATTATTTTTTATTGCTGAATGATATTTTGTTCCATTAGCATAATAACTTCATGTAGCTACTCATTCGTTGATGAACATTTTAGTTATTTCCAGTCCCCAGTGCCCCTGCAGCTTTGATTCAGGTCCTTGCCTCTCACAAACAAGCTCCAGGTAGGACTCCCTGGGTCCAGGCTGACCCCTCTAAACCATTCTCTACTTCTTCACAAGAGGAACATTTTAAGAACACAAAGCCAAACATAGCACGCCATCCTAGGTGGCTGCCCCAGTCTTTAGGAGAAAGCTCAGGTCTGTGGAATTGCGACCCCCTCAAAAAAGAGAAGTTGAAGTCCTAAGCCCCAGCATCTCAGAATGTGAGCATCACCCCAGCTGGTGAGGCTCAGTGGTTGAGCGTTGACTTATGAACCAGGAGGTCATGGTTTGATTCCCTGTCAGGGCATATGCCTGGGTTGTGGGTTTGATCTCCAGTGTGGGGTGTGCCGGAGGCAGCCAATCCATGATTCTCTCTCATCATTGATGTTTCTATCTCTCTCTCCCTCTCCCTTCCTCTCTGAAATCAATAAAAAAAATATATATTTTAAAAAAAGAAAAGAATGTGAGCTTCTTTGGAAACAATCTTGGCAGAGACCATCAAGTTAACATGAGGTCATTAGGGTGGCCCCTGATCTAATATTACTGGTGTCCTTATAAAAAGGGAAATTTGGATACAGACATATACAGAAGGAAGACAATGTACAGGGAGAAGATGGACACGCAATTGGAGTGATACATCTGTAAGCCAAGGAAGACCAAGGATTGCAGGCAAACCCCAGGAGCTGGGAGAGGCAAAGAAAGATCCTCCCTAGAGCCTTCAGAGGGAGCATGGCTCTGATTTGGTTCTGCCCTCCAGAGTGTGAGACAATACGATAATACATTTCTCTTGTTCTAAGTTCCCCAGTTTGGGCTCTTGGTTTCAGCAGTCCTGGGAAGGGAATGTACCCGTTTTCTTCCGCCTCCTGCTTCCTGCTCTTGCACACTCTGCAAGTTTCCTGGGTCATTTAGTTCTCTTACCACTCAGAATGCTTCCTGCCATTCCCATGCCTCTGTGCAGGAGTAGGTGGGAAACACCAAAGCATTTGAGAATGAGTTTTAGGGGCATGATGTGGCATCAACTGTGACTTAGTGTCATGCAAAGAGCCATTAAAATGGGTGTTGGGAAAGGCAGAATCACTCATGCAGTCTTTGGGCCCCATTCGCCTCATAAGATCCAGAGACAGAGAAGCATTGATCAGACCATCAAACCTCAGAAGGTAAGCAGGGGAGGGTGGCGGAAAGGGGGAGAGATCAACCAAAGGACTTGTATGCATACATATAAGCATAACCAATGAACACAGGGATGAGAGCATGAGTGGGGGGTCGGGGGACCATGGGGGGATAAGGACACATGCGTAATACCTTAATCAATAAAGAATAATAATAAAAAAAGAATGGGCCTGGGCTTGCAAGTCTTTCCCACCACAAGCCTGTGCCGCCTTATCACCTTGTGTGGGAATGTCTTTTTGTTTCAGGCTCAAAGAATGCTCCTCTTTCTTTTCTTTTTTTGAAGCGTGTGGGTCCATGGCATTTGGCCAACCCACTGTTATATTTGTACTCCAAGGGGAGGGGACAGGGTTTTTCTACTGCTGCACAGTAGGAATGCATGTGGGTGAACTGCTCTGTGTCCGCTGTCATAGGGACCTGCTGGCCACGGGTGATCACTATTGGGATTGATTCACTCTGTCTCTTCCCCATGTAACTAAAGCATGCTGGGTGACTATGGTGTGTTCTTGGCAACTCCAATAGCAAGATGCAATGGGCAGAGGTGTTGGGCCTTCTGTCACTGATGGCTGGCATAGTGATGATCTTCACTATCTGCCAGGAAGTTGGAGTCCCCTATCGGAGTTGGTATCTGGTACCCTGTAATCTGCTTTGACAGTTTGGAGCTGTGAGCAGAGTCACCAAGGAAACATACCATGGCATGGAGGATAGGTATAGGCTTCTCAGCCCTACAGTCCCAGGGTGGTGCTTGCTCCCTGGGGTGATAGGCTGACTGAGGTGCTGGCCACCCTCTGGCCACATGGAGACAAATGAGTTGTAGATAATCTCCTTGTTAACAGGGAGCAAGCGCCACCTTGAGGCTTTAGGTGTAATGGGTAAGGACAGACATACCAGAGGTGGCTGCTAAGAAGAGCAAGGAAACTCTACCCAGGCCTTGTCATCTGTTGTCTCCTTCTCTTTCTGCCTATTTTTGTTTTCTCTCTAGTGCCTTCAGACAGCTGTAAAAAGTTTTTTTTTTGTAAGAATTTATAATCATTACCGGTGAGAGCATTGGTCTGATAGGAACTACTCCTGTATTACCAGAAGACAAAAATGCTTCTAGGTGAATTAAAAATTTTTTTTTCTCCTGTTAAAAATCCCAATGAGATTTTGTTTGGCCTTGCATTAAATCTATTGCTTAATTTGGGATAAAATCAAGAGTGTTACAATGTTAAGTCTTCCCTTCCAGGACATCCGTGCCGCTTTATTTATTTGATCTAGATTTATTTCTATCTCCAATTGGAGCAGAGAAAACACCACCACTATGACCAATTCCCTAGGTAAACCCATCTTCTTACTTGGCTTATAACATCTTGTCAGGTTGAGTTATAACCACAAGGCAGATGACCACAGTGATGAAAGCTAGAGAGGTGGCCCTGGTATATATACTCTCCTACACGTGTCCAGTGCAGTTACAGCTGTACAAGGAACAGGGACTACCAGGAACAGTTATTAACAGAATGAAGAGGAGTCAACTCTGGTGACTTGCTGCTTCTGCCACTGATATGGTGGTGACAAGAATCCTTAATGGTAGCTTCTCTTGTTAATGATAATAACAGCAGCTGCAGCACCAATAACAAACTTGAAGTTGTACTTTCCTAGCTATTGGCTCCATTTGCCCTCACGCTTTTAATGTAGGACATGAGCAGCCTCAAGCCTACACACTCAAGAGATTTTGAATGGCTTTTTGTAGGAGTGAATGGAGGACAGAAATGATAGGATTTAGCCTGTGAGTAGGAGACAGAAACGGAGTCTTGGGGAAAAAATAGAGTTATGTCTTGGACGGAAAGAGGATCTGCAAAAGAGAGTAGAGAACTTGCTGTTGGAGAGGAGGAGGGAACCAGGATCCTGGACACACAGCCTATAAGGAAGGGTTAAACCAAACACTGCCTGCACAGTGGCGGCTGGTGTTCCATGGGAAGTGTCTTGGTGTGCACACATTTGTCCAATGGTAGAATCTGTTATCACCGTGAATCGTTCATGGGGTCATTTCCTTCCAAAGGGAAGCCTCAGCCTTGCTAGTCATGGTGGCCTGGGCCTGCAGGTTGGTATGGCAGAAGCCAAGGATGCCGAAGAGCACACTCAGTGAGGAAGTGGGACGTCACAAGGAGCCCACCCACATCATCAACAGGGTGAACAGGGCAAGGAGATGACAGCTGAGCACAGATGGGAGTCACTTTCTGGAGTAGGCCTGGCCTCATGGGCATGTGACTCATGAGGCTGCTCAGGGCTCCACCCTCAGAAGGAGTGCACAAATTATGCAGCTCATCCTGTTCTGGAAGAATCTGTTCTTATGAGGACTTAGGAGTATAAATGACCTTGGAGAGAAGCCTGAACATAAACCACAGGATATATTAAAGGGAGGCCCTGATTAAGGTACACCCTAGTCCCGAAGCAGAGTAGCAGAAGACTGGAACTTTTAGCATGCAAGAGAAGAGTAATTCAGATAGAGACTGGTCTGAGGCCAGGTGACAGCTCCCTCCTGTTTTGTGGTGAGCAGGCCCTAGGGGGCCGGTGCTCTCTGACCCCACTGTGTCATTGCCCATAATGGCAACTCTTATCCCATGGAGTAGGTATAGGCATCTCAACAATCCCTGCGTTGTTTTCATCATGTCTCGAGTTCAGGGTTTCTCCAGTTATTTCCACATTTGACAGCTGCTTCAAGACTCTTCCCTGAACATTGCATGAGGTGTTTCCTTGTGCAAAAGAGGAACAGAACCAGAGAGCCAGCGTCCCCACTCCTGTTAGAGAAAGCCGTCTTAGCAATGTTATATGTATTTTTCTGAATGTGCTCAATATTGCCCACACGGGAGGAAAGAGTTTTAAGAGTTATCAAATACGGTCACATCCAGCAGAGAGGTTTTGGTTGTGGACTAGCATTGGTGACTTCTTGGAGTTCAGTCACAGCCCCGTAAAACATGGTTCACAGAGGAGTGGGTGGGGAAGAGAATGAATGGGCATCCACAGCCTCGTTTTGGGAATGGAATGAAAAACAAGAGCGTGAACTAAACAGTTCCTCTGAGAGAGCAGTGGACTCAGATGAATTTCTCGAAAGTCAGGGAGATCAATCTCTCCCTAGGGAAAGCAAAAGGGTAAAAGGCTAGTGGTGAAGGACAGGGGCAGGTTCATTCTGTAATGATTAATGTAAGTAGTGCACCCTGCCCTCCAGTGATGTGCCAGTCTGTGAATTGGCTTCATGATATGATAAGATAAAGAAAACAAGTATATAAGACACACTGTGATCTGGGGAGTCAGCTGCTTTTGCATCTACTGAGATGGCTACAGGACTCCAGCTTCCCCCACCACTGCTCATGGGATTGCTGCTCTTCCTGTGTGTTGGGCCCTGGACTGAGGGCGGGAAGGTACTGGTGGTCCCCATGGAGGGCAGCCACTGGCTCAGCATGCGGGAGGTCGTGAAGGAGCTCCATGCCAGAGGCCACCAAGCAGTAGTCCTCTCACCAGAGGCAACTTTGCATGTCAAGGAGGAGGACTATTTCACCCTGAAAACCTATGCCATTCCATTCACCCAGGAGGAATTCCAGTATCTCATGCTGGGCCATATTGACCTGGTTTTTGAAAGAGCACATTTTCTAAAAACATTCTTGAATTCTATTGTAATTTTGAAAAATGTGTCTTCGGTCTATCAAAAGTCTTGTGAGGAGCTGGTGCATAACCAGGACCTGATCAGGCATCTGAATGCCAGTGCCTTCGACGTGGTTTTAACAGATCCTGTCTACCCCTGTGGGGCAGTGCTGGCTCAGTACCTGTCACTTCCTGCTGTGTTTTTTTTGCGTGCCATTCCATGTGACTTCGATTCGGAGGGCACACAGTGCCCAAATCCTTCCTCATATATTCCTAGGTTGTTAACAAGGAATTCGGACCACATGACATTCCTGCAAAGGGTCAAGAACATGCTCTACCCTCTGGCCCTGAAGTACATTTGCCATGTTTCTTTGTCTCCTTATGCACGGCTGGCCACTGAGCTTCTGCAGAGAGAGATGTCACTGGTGGATGTTTTTGGCTATGCATCCGTGTGGCTGTTCAGAGGAGACTTCGTGTTGGACTACCCCAGGCCGATCATGCCCAACATGGTCTTCATTGGGGGCATAAACTGTGCCAACAGGAAGCCATTATCTCAGGTCTGTATTAGTGCTTATATCCACTCAGTGTGCCAGGCAGAACACATTTTATTTTTTAAAACTAATTCCAAGTGCTTACTTATCTACCAATCTTTCTGTTAATTTCTACCTCTTGTTCTCTAACAGTCTTGATGAGATAAATTGTTCAAGTGTCTCAAGTAGTGTGGTTAAGGTTTGCAATGGTCATAAAAAAAAATGAGAGAGAGGGGTAAAGTTCTATAATAGGATTTACAATGGTGTGATTCAATCAAGATTGTTCTTTTGTTATGGTATCATCTTCAGGGTTGTGCAATTTTCTTCAGCTGTGTAGGACCAAAGAAATTGAGTTTCGAACTTATTTATCAGGGAGTTTTTGCTTGTGGGTGTTCAGTGGAAGGATAAAGGAACTAGCAAATTGCATTTATTTACATGATCATTTATAGTGGTCCTGTTTCAGAAGAGACTGAGGAGAAATATAATGCAAGCCACGTGTATCATTTAAAGTTTTTAGTAGGCATGTTTTAAAAAAGCAAAAATATTATTTTTAATATACTTTATTCAACCAAATATATCCAAAATATTTGTCTTTCAACATATTCTCAATATAAAATTATTAATGAGATATTTTACTCTTTTCTGTCCAACACTAAGTTTTCAAAATTTGGTATGTATTTTATACTTACAGCATATTTCAATTTGGATTAGCCACATTTCAAATATTCAATAGTTATGTGTTACCAATGGCTACTATATCAGGCTAGGGGCCCAGTGCACAAATTCATGCACCTTGAAAGGAACTGTGGCCGCGAGGTTGTTGTGGGCACATGGGCGGGTCTTAGCCCATCCTCCGTTCCCCCACCTGCCCCCTCCTGCCACAGCCCCTGGTCCCCTGTCTGCAGGCAGCCCTGTTCCTGCCGCCGCCACTCCCACATACTGATGGTGCCAGCCCCACTCGCACCTGCTGATAGTGAGGAGCAATGGGGGCCGGTGCCAGCAGCGGGTGCTAGTGGTGCCTGCTGCCC
>NW_005871051.1:28535350-28595059 GCF_000147115.1 Myotis lucifugus
CCCCTGTCATGAACAGAGCAGGGGCAGATAGGGAGGGTGTCGCCCCGCCCCCTGTCACACACAGAGCTGCAGGGGATCTGGGGGAGTTTGGGCGCTGCCCCCTGTCACGCTGATCCCAGTGCCGGGAGGCCTCGTGGCTCCACTGATCCCGGTGCTGGGAGGCATATTACCCTTTTACTATATAGGATAGAGGCCCTGGTGCACGGGTGGGGGCCGGCTGGTTTGCCCTGAAGGGTATCCTGGATCGGGGTGGGGGTCCCCACTGGGGTGCCTGGCCAGTCTGGGTGAGGGGCTGAAGGCTGTTTTCAGGCTGGCGGGTGACTGAAGCTCCCAACCACTCCTTTTTTTCTTTTTTTAATTTTATTCTGGGCCAGCTTTAGCTCTGAGGATCGGCTCCAGCTCTTAGGCCTTGGCTGCTGAAAGCAGGTTTCTGGCCTTTGTTTACCTTCTGTATTTGAAACAATGTTGCGGTCCTGCTGGCTGAAGCCTGGCTGACTAAAGCAGGTTTCTGGGGTTTTGTTTAGCTTCTATATTTGTTACAATGTTTCAAACTGCAAGCTCAGAGGCCGGCAGCAGCAGGCGGGGAATGTTGGAGTCCTCCGTCACTGAAGCAAGCCTCATGTTCGCTTCAAGCTGCCTGGCTGCCGGCTGCCATCTTGGCTGGCAGTTAATTTGCATATCGCCCTGATTAGCCAATGGGAAGGGTAGCGGTGTGACACCAATTTGCATGTTTCTCTTTTATTAGTGTAGCTAGATAGTATATGATCAATATTTGTAAATGTTCCATAGAAATGCCTAAAATTTATATTTTTAATTTTTCTATTAAAAAAAAACCCTCAACATGCCCAATTCTGAAAAAGATGTCTTAAACTATTCCCTATTTAACTAAATTTTGCTCAGTTTCTATTTGGAATTTTAATAATTTTTGCTTATTTTATAGTTACAAGATTGGTACACATAGTGTTATTACTGTTTATTTCTTCATAGTTGGCTTTTACAATTTTTTAAATTGTGGTAAAATATACCTAAGATAAGATTTACCATCTTAACCATTTTAAAGTGTACAGTGTAGTACTGCTAAGCACTTCACATAGTTGTACAACTAATCTCTAGAACTCCTTTCATTTGGAAAACTGAAGCTCTATGCCCATTAAACAACAACTCCCCGTTTCACTCTCTTCCCAGTCCCAGGTAAACACCATTCTTCTACTTTATGTCTCTGTGAAATTGACTATTTTAGGTACCTCATTCAGCATGTGGATATCCACTTTTCCCAGCAATATTTGCTGAGACTGTCTTTTCCCCATTGAACGGTTTTGCCACCCTTGCCAAAAATCATATGATCATATATGTGAAGTCATCTTTTTAACTTAAAAACTTCATAAAAAGTTTGCTTAAAGAGTTTTTGATAACATTTCCCCTCTTCTGATAGTTTCTTTTGATGTAAGAATTTCTATCATTCACACAATATACCAGTGTATACACACACACACACACACACAGGCAGTCCTCGGTTACGTCGGACTTGACTTATGTCGTTTCGTGGTTATGTCGCCATCTCCCATTTACAGTATTTATATAAAAAAAAGTTCCATTATTTCGACGTATGTACATATGTGCTTTATGTTTTTTATTATTTATTTACCACAAGTAAAGGTAAGAAATTATCTTTCTTTAAAATTTTTTTTACTGTTTCACTTCATTACTGCTGTGTATGTGCTCCATGTGAGTGACGTAGGTGCTTATGTAGGTGGATTCTGACTTATGTCGAAAATCGAGTTACATAGCATCATAGGAACGGATCTCTGACGTAACCCAAGGACTGTATGTATATGTGTGTGTGTGTGTATGTATAATTTTATTCTTTCCATTTAGTGTAAATTCATTTTTTTGCATTGTTCCCTTTTTTAAAACAAGTGTTTGTTGTTACTTTGGGAATTCTCTGTCACTTTTCCATTTCCATGTAAATGCAGTGTAGCATCTTTCAATCTCTGCTCTCCTACCTCCCTCTTTCACTTATAGGCACCCTTGTGATTACATTTTTACCCAGATAATCCAAGATAATTGCCCTATCTTCAGATCATTGACTTAATCATACATGCAAAGTCCTTTTACCATGTCAGGTGACTTGTCTGCAGGTAACAGGGATTAGAAGTGGACAGATTTACAGGGCCATTTTTGTGCCTGCTATGTATGGTAAGTCTAAAGTTAAAACCAGATCTTATTGAAAACTTTCAAGTTTTTCTCTAAATATTGAAATTTTTGTTCTGGTTTCTTTGGGAATGCCTGTCATCCACAGATTTATATTTTCCATTCTCTGTCACTATCATCTTTCTTTTTTTTTAAAAAATATATTTTATTGATCTTTTACAGAGATGAAGGGAGAGGGATAGAGAGTTAGAAACATCGATGAGAGAAACATTGATCAGCTGCCTCCTGCACACTCCCCACTGGGTATGTGCCCGCAACGAAGGTACATGCCCTTGACCAGAATCGAACCTGGGACCCTTCAGTTTGCAGGCCGACGCTCTATCCACTGAGCCAAATCAGTTAGGGCTGTCACTATCATCTTACTCTTTAAGTTTATCTCCTCTATTTTTCTGATGCATCATAGGAGAGTATCTCTGAAAGAATATGTTTGTATCACTAATTTTACTTTCTGCATTATCAATTGTTTGTTTTTTTGCTTTTGATGTGCATTTAAAAATGTTATTTTTGGCTTACTTCAAGTCAGTTTCTGTCCCCCCGCAATGATATGAATGTACTTATTTTCAACAAATATTTTTTTCATAAAGCTCCAAGGTAAAAAATTCCTCTGAATTTTGTCAAATGTAGATATGTCAAATGAAGCACTCTCCCTGGTCTTACAGAAATATTCTTATCCTCTAAGTCAGTGGTTCTCAACCTTCCTAATGCCGTGACCCTTTAATACAGTTCTTCATGTTGTGGTGACCCCCAACCACAAAATTATTTTCCTTGCTACTTCATAACTGTAATTTTGTTACTGTTATGAATCGTAATGTAAATATCTGATATGCAGGATGTATTTTCATTGTTACAAATTGAACATAATTAAAGCATAGTGATTAATCACAAAAACAATATGTAATTATATATGTGTTTTCCGATGGTCTTAGGCGACCCCTGTGAAAGGGTCCTTCGACCCCCAAAGGGGTCGCGACCCACAGGTTGAGAACCGCTGTCTTAAAGCGACATTAACACGGTCAGCCTCAAGACGATGTTTAGTAAGTAGCAAAGTGTATGCAGACATTTGCAACAGTTTTAAAGAGAAACAAAGAGAAGTCCTATTAGCGTGGTCCTAACAAGAAGAACAAATAGGCATAGGCATTGAACCGTTTATAAAGTGCCGAGTACTTTGAAAGTAGAGCTCACTTGCAATCTCCAAAAAAATGTCCTGCTCTTCCTCCCCATGTGCTTGAAGCGGAACGTGGGCTGGAGTTACTTGGTGTCAATGTGCAGCAACTGCTCTCTGCCGTTTATGATCAGGGACTTCAACTCGCCGTCTTGCTCCACTTCCACCCTTTCTTGGCCGTTCTCGACAATCCTCTTGGTGGTGGTTTTCTTGCCATTAATGATTTCGGTGGAAGTTGACACGGACTTGAAGTTACCCACCCCACCGCCACTACCACAAGACGTGGAGAAGGAAGAGAGGCCCCCATTCCCCAGAGAAGCGAAGGAATGAAATCCTGTATCGAAAGAAGAAAACCCACCAAAGGCTGGGAACTCACTGAAGGTGGGGAAAAGGGGCGAGGACCCTCTGCTCCTGCTTCTCCGACCTCCCAAAATGTGCTCAAACGGGTCTCTGAACAAGTCAAACGAAAATGGGTCCCGGCCGCCAAAAAACTCCCTGAAGACCTCGACCGGGTCGCGGAAGGTAAAGACGCACTCGAAGGGGTCCTCGAAGGGCCCGCCGCCGCCGCCGCCGCCGCCGCCGGCCTCCACGCCCGCCTCGCCGTAGCGGTCGTACACGGCTCTCTTCTTGGAGTCCGACAGCACCTCGTACGCCTGGGCCACTTGTTTGAACCTCCTCTCCGCCTCCTCCTTGTTCTCAGGGTTTTTGTCAGGGTGCCACCTGAGCGCCAGCTTGCGGTAGGCCTTCTTGATGGCGTCGGAGGAGGCCTGGCGGGGCACGCCCAGCACCTCGTAGTAGTCCACCATGTTGGACGGCCGGCCACGGCCCACGGGCCACGGGCCACGGGCCAAACAGGCAGCGGCGCGCGCCTGGTGTCCTAGGGCTCCAGCCCGGTGCCCAGTGAGGCCGTCGGGGAGGTGTGCCCCTTGTGACGTAGCCCGCATCTGATTGGTCGAGGCCACAGAAGGCGGTGCTAGGCCTCTCCCACGCCTTACAAGGCGCTCTGTGACGTGTTTCCTGTGGTGCCAAGGCCCCGCCCACTTAGGCCCCTCCCACTGGGCCCCCAGTTGAGCTGTGATCTCCAAATAGGGCACAGAAGAGAGGAACCTAGGTTGTGGAATATACCTTTGTTAAAGTTGGAGTGAATTTAGTCTGACCCTGGGCTAAAGAACAGTCATTGAGTTTGCCTAGACATCCATTCAACTTTTTGGCCTCAGGACCCGTTGGCTTTTGTTTATGTGGGTTCAATCTAGCGATGCTCCATTAGAAATTAAAACAATAAAAAAATCCATTAATCAACTTAATAATAATAAACCCATTACACGGTATCATAAATCATATTTTTATAGAAAAAATACTTTTTCAAAACAAGATTTAGTGAAGAATGGCGTCATTTTACTTTTTTTTTTTCATCTCTCTGGCTTAGTCAAAGAGAGCTTGATTCTTTTATGTGCTTCCGCATTCAATCTTTTGCTGTATCACATGTACAGGGAACTCCCCTGTACACTTAAGAGAGAATGAGAGTGGAAAAGTCCAATATCATGATTATGGAAACAGTTTAACTTTGCAAAATTCCCCTGAAAATTTTTTTGAGATTCCCAGAGTGCCCTGGCCCATAGCAATATCAAAATGATTGAAGCTTGCTGGCTGCATTTATAGTGATGTTTCTAAACTTAGCATGCAGTGATTATTTCCACTAAAACGCTATAACACAACCATGATTTTATTTTTGGCCTTTCTTGACATCTGATTTCTCTCCACATTCTCATTCTCTCTCTGGCCTTATATTTTTTTTGCTTTGATAAATGGTGAGGCAACACCAATAGAGGTCACTTAGTTCTAAGAGAAAAATGATTAACCAATGAACTCTCTAATACCCTAGATCGGTGGTTGGCAAACTGCGGCTCGTGAGCCACATGCGACTCTTTGGCCCCTTGAGTGTGGCTCTTCCACAAAATACCACGTGCGGGTGTGCATGTACAGTGCAATTGAAACTTTGTGGCCCATGCGCAGAAGTTGGTATTTTGTGGAAGAGCCACACTCAAGGGGCCAAAGAGCCACATGTGGCTCGCGAGCCACAGTTTGCTGACCACTACCCTAGATAATAAAAGGCTAATTTGCAAATTGACCAAATGGCTGAATGACCAGTCGCTATGACACACACTGACCACCAGGGGGAGACATTCAACGCAGGAGCTGCCTCCTTGTGGTCAGTGCATTCCCACAGGGGGAGCACTACTCAGCCAGAAGCCTTGGCAAGCATAGCAGCAGTGGCAGGAGCCTCTCCCGTCTCCACAGCAGCACTAAAGATGTCCAACTATGGCTTAGGCTCGCTCCCACATCCAGAGGGTCTGCGAGAGGGCACAGGCCAGGCTGAGGGAACCCTGCCCCCCCCTGTGCACAAATCTCATGCACTGGGCCTCTAGTTTCATCATGAAGGGTAGTAGATTCAAAAGGGTGTGTGTGTGCTATATCACCAGAACAAACTGCTAACTTTGAAAGGCTAAATATAAAGCCTGGACCTGGCACTTAGTAAGCATATGAAATGAACAGTAATAAGAAGCTGATTGGGAGTAGAAGTCCTTGTGAACAAAGCAATGTGGGAAGTTACAAAGCATATTTGTGGAAGAGCGAGTGATCCAGAATGGCTGCAGGGAAAAAGGCAGAGGAAGAGGTCAAGTGGAAGAGCTTGAGAGGAGCAATGAGCTTGGGCAGGTGGGCTGGGTCCATTCCCAGTTCTGAGGCCAAGGCTGAGGAGTGTGAATTTTATTCTGGGCCCTGAAGCTTATTCTGGGCCCTGAAGCTGTTGACCACGGTTTCAGAGGTGGTGGTGGGGTGTGACCATGCAAAAGCAGCTGATATCAGGAATCAGAAGGCACAGATAGGTCCTGAAGCCCTGAAATAGGACCATTGCAGCTGGGTCTGAGAGGCAGTTGCAGAATTATCTGGATTCAGTACTTTCTTACTTGGATATGGGGCCTAGAGAAAAGGGAGAAGGGAAGTCACATTTACACAGAAACATTTACTGAGTGCTGAAGGTCTGCAAAACCGTAGACTGGCACCTGAGCAAGAGAGTCATTCTAAAGCTGATGCTGAAATCCTACCTGTAAGCAATATAGATGGATACATAGGTAGGCACATACACAAGTAGCAGAGAAAGATATGGAAACTGCTAAAGGATACAAGGCAGAATAAAACAAAACGCTACAGAGATTCAAGGAAGACCAATTTGCTTCCCCTGGAGGGTCTCATAGACTATTTAGAGGGCAATGGACTTGTTTATGCAGCTCCTTTACTTTAGGAGCTTCAACAAACAGCTCCAATCTGATTCCATTAAAAGAGCTAGGAGTGGGTGGAATGTTGGGTCTCTTAACTACTGGCTTCAGCTTAAAGAGAAAGCATCTTCTAGTGGATTCCAGGAACTCTCTCGCAGACAACCTATTCTGCAAGAGCAAGACCAGCCCTGACCGGTTTGGCTCAGTGGATAGAGCGTCGGCCTGCGGACTAAAGGGCCCCGGGTTCGATTCTGGTCAAGGGCATGTACCTTGGTTGCGGGCACATCCCCAGTAGGAGGTGTGCAGGAGGCAGCTGATCGATGTTTCTCTCTCATCGATGTTTCTGACTCTCTATCCCTCTCCCTTCCTCTCTGTAAAAAATCAATAAAATATATTTCAAATAAATAAATAAATAAATAAATAAATAATCGATTTGTTGTTCCATTTACTTATTAAAAAAAAAAAGCACAAGACCACATCTCTGCCCTGCTCTATGTTTCCTTGGCCACTCATGCCCCCCCACCAGAGCACAACTCACCTTGCCCTGTAATTGCCTGGTTGTTTGTGCACTGGAGTCCTCATAGGCACCAACTATTTCTAACTTGGTTTTCTGGTGCCAGTTCCTAGCATAGTGCCCATAGGGCCAACACTTCGCATAAATATTTGATGAATGGGAGAACTAGCAATGGATTTGTATGTCAGGTCTGCTCAGTTTCTAGGGCAGAGGCTTTACTGGATTGTTTTGTTGTGGTTCTGGTTGTAATTCTTGAGAGTGAATGTGGATTGCCTGCTATTTATATTAGTAAACAACATGCCCTAGTCATGGGCAGAGTTGGGCCCCAAACCATCTAGGTACACAGAGGCCCCCAAAAGTTCCGAGGTGCTTCATGGTGCAGGGAAGTTATAAAATCATTATAGTGGTGACTGTGTTCACCGCCCTTTGGCTCCATGTAATCTCAGATGAACTCTCATGACATTGAGACCTCGGGAGAATTATTGCTCTTAATGTTGAAACTGGAGTACAATTTCAGAATTGCAGATAAAGGCACACCAATGAGCCAAGGCATTGCTCCCTCTTTTCTCCTCACCCAGAATCTTGGTCCCAGAGATGGAGAGGGCTTGAGGAACAGAGGAGCTTCATAGTGCATGTGCATGTGGGTATACAAACATGTGCACTCATCTATAAGCACATACAAAACTGGAGGCTTATGGAGGAAGGATGGTGGTACACGGAAAAGGGATTCTT
This sequence comes from Myotis lucifugus, assembly GCF_000147115.1. Lineage (NCBI taxonomy): Eukaryota > Metazoa > Chordata > Mammalia > Chiroptera > Vespertilionidae > Myotis > Myotis lucifugus. The sequence goes on from NW_005871051.1 coordinate 28,543,245, forward strand.
TTTTTTTTTTTTAAGGGAAAACGTTTTATTTTTTTTTGTTTTTTTATTTTTTTATTGCTTAAAGCATTACAAAGGGTATTACATATGTGTCCTTTTTTTTCCCCCCGCCCTTGACAATACCCCGGCTTCCCCTACCCCCCAGTGTCTTATGTCCATTGGTTATGCTCATATGCATGCATACAAGCCCTTCAGTTGATCTCTTAACCCCCTCCCTCCTGCCCCCCAACCCTCCCCGGCCTTCCCGCTGCAGTTTGACAATCTGTGTGAGGCAGCTCTGCCTCTGTATCTATTATTGTTCAAAAGTTTATAATGGTCTCTATTATCCATGAATGAGTGAGATCATGTGGTATTTTTCCTTCATTGACTGGCTTATTTCACTTAGCATAATGCTCTCCAGCTCCATCCATGCCGTTGCAAATGGTAAGAGTACCTTCTTTCTTACAGCAGCATAGTATTCCATCGTGTAGATGTACCACAGTTTTCTAATCCATTCATCTACTGATGGGCATTTAGGCTGTTTCCAGATCTTAGCTATGGTGAATTGTGCTGCTATGAACATATAGGTGCATATATCCTTTCTGATTGGTGTTTCTGGTTTCTTGGGATAAATTCCTAGAAGTGGGATCACAGGGTCAAATGGGAGTTCCATTTCCAGTTTTTTGAGGAAACTCCACACTGTCTTCCATAGTGGCTGCACCAGTCTACATTCCCACCAGCAGTGCACAAGTGTTCCTTTTTCTCCACATCCTCTCCAGCACTTGTTGTTTGTTGATTTGTTGATGATAGCCATTCTGACAGGTGTGAGATGGTACCTCATTGTTGTTTTGATTTGCATTTCTCGGATGATTAGTGACTTTGAGCATGTTTTCATATGTCTCTTGGCTTTCTGAATGTCCTCTTTTGAAAGGTGTCTATTTAGATCCTTTGCCCATTTTTTGATTGGATTGTTTATCTTCTTTTTCTTAAGTTGTAAGAGTTCCCTATAAATTTTGGAGATTAGGCCCTTATCAGATATGACGTTGGCAAATATGTTTTCCCACGCAGTGGGTTTTCTTGTTGTTTTGTTGATGGTTTCTTTTGTTGTGCAGAAGCTGGAAAAGGGATTCTAAGTACCTACTCTAAATACCAGAATGAGAACATGCCCCACAAGACCCCAATGCTTTAAAGTTACACGTTTATGACTCTTCTAACAGATCCCTCAAGTGTGGGTGGCCACTGTTGTTCATGGTCAAAATTTTGGGCTCTGTGCTTTCATCCTTGGATTGTATAGAACAGCAATGGATCCCCAAAGGAAAGAGTGAGATACTCAGTTCTGTCTGCACTCCAATTTGCCCTTTCTGTAGAAGGGGCATTTCTATTAGGCAATGACCATATTTGTTCCCTGACCCTTCACCTGTTGTTTTGGGGCACCAGCTAGTACTGGGTATTGCTGTGTGAGCACATTCTACTTGGTCCCAAAGTCCTGCCCTCTGCCTTCCCTCCATTTATATCAATTGGGTAATGAGTGTGGGGATTACAGCTTTACTTCTGACTTCTGATTGGTTGTAAAGTTCAATCATGGCCTTACATACTAATATCTGGGCATTGATAGAGGTTAGTGGGAATTGTGGTTAAGAGCAGGGTCTCTACATACATATAAGTAAAAATTTCCAGGTAAATATATTTATTTCTGGATGATCTGAGCCCAATGACACACATATTTGCACTTTACATTGTTGATGTATATGCAAAACAAATGTGTGCATTCAGTGATCTTTACGTATTTTATCTTCTAAATTTCATTTTGTATTTATTAAACTATTTATTACCAGAAAACAATTTAATAGTATATATGTTATAGTGTCTATACTTTTCTTTAACCAGGTAAAAAGAGAGAAATATTATTATAATTTTCATACTTCTTGAGTACACAATAATCTTACTCTTCATTGAATGTTGGTATTTCTGGAGATAGAATCACATGTACTTATAAACACTTCTTTAAATGAAATGATTCAAATATATTTCTTGTCAGGAATTCTATAACTAATAATATAAATAATCATCAAAATAGAGCTTTGTGGTGTGCATAATAACTCACTGATATTTTATGATGGAGACCTTTTAACAATCATTCAATAATTATTATGGCCCAGCTGGCGTGTCTCAGTGGTTGACTGTTGACCTATGAACCAGGTCACGGTTTGATTCCAGGTCAGGGCATATGCCCGGTCACGGGCTCGAACCCCAGTGTGTGGTGTGCAGGAGGCAGCCGATCAATGATTCTCTCTCATCATTGATGTTTCTAGCTCCCTCTCCCTCTCCCTCTCCCTCTCCCTCTCCCTTTCCCTTCCTCTCTGAAATCAATAAGAAATATATTAAAAAGAATTATTATGATCTCCATTTGATAGGGTAAAACTAAGTTATGAAATATTAATAAACATATGGTATATAGTTCTAATCTAAAAAAGAAAAAAGAGCAGGTCTCTAGGCTCTGGCCGTCGCAGCCTGGGTCTCAGCTCTGCCGCTTAGGAAATGCAGGGTTCTGGCAAGTCACTTTGTCTCTCTGAGTCTCAGTGCCTTTGTTTATAAAATGGGAATAATAGTATCTGCCTTTACAGGACAGTTCTAGAGGATTACAGATGTGTTGTAAAGTGCTTGGCCCCCTACGTGGCACATGGTACATGCTCAATAAATACGTATTATTTTTGTTCACCTCTCCCCTTTGCTTCAACAAGGTCATCAGAATTTCCCAAAGTATCTTCCTTTCCCTCGCCCCTGGGCCTGTGTGATGAGTATAATTTCAGTTTTATTTTATCTATATTAGCCTTTTATATACAGAGTTGTTCTCACTGCCTCTCCAAATGAATACAGATCTGTTCTGCAACAGGCCTTCTGTGCCCACGTACTCAAGGGGCTCTCCTTTCCTGCCATTCTCTACCCCATCAGCATTGGACTCCTCCTTAGTCTTTTCACAACCTCTCACGTGTCTGTTTATCTGTTTAAATTGTTAATCTGTCGCTCTTGACAGAGGAAGCGGGAGACTCATGTTTGGGGATCTCTGCTGCAGCCTCCAGGCCCAGCGCTGTGCTGGACTCAATAAATACTTTTGGATGAATGAATCAAAGATGATTGAGCTTTCTTAAAGGTTTCCATGGGCCAAAGGTGGGCTTGCAACATCATTTTCTTTTCTTGCTGAAAGCCATAGTCAGCTTTCTCTCTCACTTCAGGAGAGGAGTCTCCATTTCACCGCATAGCATTTTTCCTCCCAGGCAACACTCGCTCAGTCCTGGGAAATGCTCATTGAATGGGTAAAAGGTGCTGGAGAGGCTTCACTTTCTCTGTTCACTCCAGAATGTGATCTGAGCGGTTGATAAGAATTTCAGCCAGTTATAAAACTGTGGTTGCCTATTAAGAAAACTTTTTATTGCTCAAATTAAATTTCCTGCTATCTTTCACTGACGACAGCTCTAGTCATGGAACAAAAATCAAACATTAACTGGCTGTATAGATTGGTTCTTGGAACCTGTAAGTGGGAGAGGACAAACCTCAGGCAGACACCAATCTTGGTAGCAAAGGCAGGTGCACCATGGCGGCAGGGTCCCGGGGCCCACGTCCGCTTGTCCTGGGCCTGCTGCTGTGTGTGCTCAGCTTGGCTGTGTCCCAGGCTGGGAAGCTGTTGTTGGTCCCCATGGATGGCAGCCACTGGCTAAGCTTTAGCAACGTCATCCAGCAGCTGCAGCAGAGGGGGCATGACATCGTGGTCTTGGCGCCTGAAGCCTCGATACACATTAAAGAAGGAGCGTTTTACACTTTGAAGACCTACCCCGTGCCATACCGAAGGGAGGACTTGGTAGCATCTTTTATCGACGTTGGGCATAATGCATTTGAGAAGCAGCCTTTCTTGCAGCGTCTGATCAAAACTTACAAGAAGGTCAAAGAGGACTCGGCCCTGTTATTGTCGGGGTGCTCCCATCTACTGCACAACAAGGAGCTGATGACCTCCCTGGCCGAAAGCGGCTTTGATGCTGTGTTGACAGACCCTTTTCTTCCTTGCGGCCCTATCGTGGCCCAGTATCTGGCTCTGCCTGTTGTGTTCTTCTTGAATGCACTGCCATGCAGTCTGGACTCTCAGGGTACCCAGTGCCCCAACCCACCGTCCTACGTGCCCAGGAGTCTGTCATTTAACTCAGATCACATGACCTTCCTGCAACGGGTGAAGAACATGCTCATCACCTTGACAGAGAACTTTATGTGCAATATGGTTTATTCACCGTATGGGCTGCTGGCTTCGGAAGTCCTTCAGAAAGACGTGACTGTTGAGGACCTTATGAGCTCTGCATCGATATGGCTTTTAAGAACGGACTTTGTGCAGCTTCCTCCCCGGCCCATCATGCCCAATATGGTTTTTATTGGTGGGATCAACTGCGCTAACAAAAAACCATTGTCCCAGGTGTGTAATTTGAGTGGGAACTTCACAAGCCTATAATCTCACAAGTACTTTGGGTAGATGAACTTGTCACAGGTAGATCCTGAATGCCTAGTTTCAAATGCCCTCTTGTTTAACTTCTAGCTTGCAAGTTTCCTAGGTTGAGTTGTCATTTATATCTGTCTTTGGAGTCATCTTCTCGGTTTTTTCTTTGGATCTGAGGCTTTAGTATACCGGAGGCATTTTATTCTCTGGGCTCCAGTGGATTGTCATCAATGAGAGGCAACAAGGGTTAAATGCCATATGCCCAGAGCACTGGGTTCAGGGTTCCTTTGCAGAGAACAAAAGTGTACAGGACTACCTGGCCTTTAATTGGGGCAGTGCAAACAGCTCACTGGTGATACAGCACGGCTGTGGAACAGCACAGCTGTGGAGAGGCTCAATAGTGTTACAGCTCAATTAGGAAGCAGCAGGGCTACAAGGAGGACCTTGGGTAAGGCACTTCTCTAGCTAGACCATTCTACTCTGCTCTCTCTGCTCTGTTAGCCTGCTCTCTTCTGGGGCGAAGTCTTTGGGAGGGGGTGGGGAAGACACGCAGTCTGCTTTTTCAGTTTTTGGTGAAAAGGGAAAATGCATTTTCTGAGCCAGAGAAGTCCTGCACCTGGTCCCAGATTGGTCTGTCCTCATGCAAATGAGGAATCCAAATCCTTGCAGTTTGAATAGTCCAAAAATTACTGTCCTGATTGGTCAGAATGGAGCCTCCCCGTAGGTGAAGATGTTGACGAGGGGCATATATTTATGCAGCTTCAATTGGACAGGGAAAGTCTCAGTTTCATAGGCTGAAATAGGATTCCAGAAACACTGCAAGCAGGCAGTTCAGTGTGGGAGGCCGGCAGCTTAGTGCAGGCTTCTTCCTGAATCAAGGTTTGCATGAGAGGGCCCTGTTTACAAACAGCTGCGAGGCTCTTTGTAAATTTGAGTCCCGTTAGCCACTTGGAGCCTTTCTCAGTAGGTGTTGTCTTTCTCAGGGTCTACAACTCTACACTTCATTCCTCTAGAGCCGTGGTCGGCAAACTGCAGCTCGCGAGCCACATGCAGCTTTTTGGCCCCTTGAGTGTGGCTCTTCCTAAGCCTCAGGAGTACCCTAATTAAGTTAATAACAATGTACCTACCTATATAGTTTAAGTTTAAAAAATTTGGCTCTCAAAAGAAATTTCAATCGTTGTACTGTTGATATTTGGCTCTGTTGACTAATGAGTTTGCCGACCACTGCTCTAGAGCAGTGGTTCTCAACCTTCCTAATGCTGCGACCCTTTAATACAGTTCCTCATGTTGTGGTGACCCCCAACCATAAAATTATTTTCATTGCTACTTCATAACTGTAATTTTGCTACTGTTATGAATAGTAATGTAAATATCTGATATGCAGGATGGTCTTAGGCGACCCCTGTGAAAGGGTCGTTCGACTCCCAAAGGGGTCATGACCCACAGGTTGAGAACCGCTGCTCTAGAGGATATTGTCTTATTCCCAATGCTCTTGATAAAAGTCCTGAGCTCCAAGAGTAAAGATAAAATCTTTGTTCTATAAAGAGAGTCCTCAGAGAAAGTACAGCCTGGCACTGGACATACCTTTGGAATGTCTGAAAGACAAAAGATGGTAGAACAGCATTGAGAGCAAATGAATAGAATGCAAGAATTCCAAGATGTCATTCCCCTCTCAGGGTGAGGGACTGTCTTTATGGACATGTAGAGATTCAGAGATGATATTCATACATATATTTTGGGTCTGGGGAAAATAACTAAACAGAAAATCAGTAAGAATAGAGACTCGAAGATGGTGAGAAGAAAAACTGGTATTTGCTGGTGAGTGTGAATGAATAATGATAAAGTGACATGTTTCCAACATGCTAAGTGCTTATAAGCATTCTTATAAAACAAAAGACATTTGGAAGGGAAAAATCTAATAAAAGCCTGGAACTAAAAATACAGTGGGGCCTTGACTTACGAGTGTCCCGACTAACGAGTTTTTTGAGATACCAGCTGTCTCTCGGCCGATTTTTTGCATTGAGTTGATAGAGTAACTTGAGTTAACGAGCTCCTTAAGGAGCTCGGTCTCGGAACGAATTAAACTCGTAAGTCAAGGCCCCACTGTACTAAACTCTCAGCCAAAGTAAGGAACTAGTTTAAAGGCCTCATTGGAGCCAGTAGGTACTTTCACTTCAGCAGTGGCCCCGTTTTTTTGAAAGGTGATCAGGGGTGAGGGAATCAAGGGTTATTTTCAGTTAACAAACAGGTTGCTCCACTCTTTGGCTATTCCAGAGTCTGTGAAATTGCAGCAAGGTTTAGGGCAAGTTTTGCCAAGTACGGGGTGGACCTCACCATTATCGAATCCCATAAAAGCTGGTCTAGGATAGACTTGGCCATGCTAACACAATCTGTGTAGTTGGCCTTTGTGAACTGTCAATGAACTTCCAGGCCATTTAACTATGGCCAGTGCTGATATTTAACTTTGGGTGTTCATGGCCCTACGGGTTCCATTAATGTAAGCACACCCCGCTGGTTGCAGAGTGAGTGTGCGAGCGTTTGCAAGGAGGGGCAATTAGATTAGTCTCTTTCTAGACAATAGTGGTTTCACTCAGGAGTGAAGGTAATGGTTGCTCAGAGCTGAGCTGTATCTCCACAGGAATGAGGGCTGTGGTACATTTCTTAAGGAGAAAGGACCTTGGAAAAAGCATCTTCAGGACGTTCTTGCTGCAAAGCAAAAATACAGCCTGGTGGTGGAGAGGATGATGCTGGCCTCTTTGACTTGTCAGATGAGACCAGTGGCCAAGTCTGAGACAAGGCGTTTGGAGCCAGAGGCCTGGAACAGAGTCTGGGGACTAGACAGTGGGTGTCCTTGGAGGAAGGCTGCTCAGTGTTTTTCCTGGTCATGCTCTGAATCAGGCTTGGCAGGAGCCTCTGAACACTGTGTGTGCTGAGCCCTGTCAGAAGGCTCCTCCATCTCACATCCAGGGTGCCCAATGTCCTGGCCTAACCAGGACTGTCAGGTTTTAACACCAGAAGTCCCATGCCTGAGGAAACCCCTCAGTTTTGGGAAAACCCTGCTACATTGTACAATCTCACTAATGCCCTTGGCATTCTTTGGAGACATATAATAGTAAAACCATTTGGAGATTCTCAGGGGGTTGATTAGATCATTAATAACCTACAGTTCGGGGGGGGGATTACCTTATTTATGCCTTGATCTGTTTCCTCTAAATGAATTGCCACGGTGAGTATGGCATGTGTAGCCTTTCATGTATGTGGGTGCAGGTGTGTGCTGTGCATGTGTGCATGTGCGTGTGTATGTTTGCTGAAAGCTGGAGTTGGCTTTGAAGGTTGGGCACAGGGCAATGTGAGTGAAGATTATTGCCAAGGGTTGAATCTAGGGGCTTCCTTACTCTCTTTCTGGAGACAGGGCCACCATTCTTAATTTTGCCATTCTTCTGACTGTTGCATCCTTTCAGAGCTTTTGTTTGACACCCATCTCTAAAATCTGTTCCATATTATTTCAGGGATTGGTCTTTGATAGGTCGTAATCTGTCATCAATTTACTAGTTGGGAACATCTGCCATCACTGTTCCTCACCCCTATACACACAGACAGTTTCCTTTGCTGGAGATAGTGGAGTGACCTTCCTTTGATGACAGTGATGGACACGTTGCTATAAGGAATCAGCTTCTGGAACAGGACATGAGCAGTCAATGAGAGTCCTTTGCTGGGGGGGTTGGGACTTAGTGCCTGTTCATCCTTCCCACGGTGGCTTTGGTAACCAAGGTTTACGCCTATGCCCTTGCTATTTTTTGAACTGCACAGAAGGGGCTCAGGTCATTGGTGGACAATTGGTCAGGGTTCCTGTCCCTCACTTTGTATCTCTCAGACCTACGGAGGAGCTTATAGCAAAGATAGGGTCCAACATATTTCTGCATATTCTTCTTGCTAAAGCAGGAAAGTTGATCTGCACTCTTTAGAAAGCTCTTCTCCAGGAAAGGTGGGGAAATGCAAGGCTGACTGGTTACATTTCAGCACTCAGTTGACATGAATATGATATTTAATCATCCGAACGACTGGCTGCTGTGTGGAAGACTCTGCTATAGGCTGTGGGGAAGCAAGCATTGTTAAAGGTTGTCTTCTATTTGTTTTTTCCTTGTAAGCCTAATCCTTAACACTCTGTAGCTTTGTGCTTTTACTCTATTCATTCTTCCTCCATACAAAGAATATTCCAGAAGCCTTGAAAAACACTACAGACTTTTACTATAGACTTTCTTAAAGGGGAAGTGCAAGAGTTTTAGAGTCCATAGAAAGCTTACACACACACACACACACACACACACACACACACACACACACACCTTTCATCACATTCTTAGGAGGAAGATATCTGAGTCACAGCTTAATGTATGCAGTCACCCAAAGAATACAAGAAAACATTAACTGGGAATTTCTCTTTTGCCTCCAGGAGTTTGAAGCCTATGTAAATGCCTCTGGAGAACATGGAATTGTGGTTTTCTCTTTGGGCTCAATGGTCTCGGATATTCCAGAGAAGAAAGCCATGGAAATTGCTGATGCTTTGGGCAAAATACCTCAGACAGTAAGGAGATGCTAAACTTTTCTATCTTCACAAGAGCTGTAACCCCAGGCCTCCAGCTCTGAATTAATTCTCTGAGTTGGACTTTAGACTCGGGTTTCCCCTGCCACTCCCCAGTTATGAATCCCAAGTTCTTCTTTTTTTGCAGTTCCACTCTTAACTACTCTGTTAAACTATGGCCCACTTCGCTTGGACGTCTCATTGTCTCTAAGAGACTCAAGGAGAAGCTATTAAAAATAAAATAAATAGGATATTGTTTCTTCATATTAAATAAGAATATTTCTCCAAAAAGCTGTTAGTTAGGACAATGGTGTATAATTATATTTCTGCATCCACTCATTTATTAAGTAGACTGTCCCTTGGAGTCCAGAAAAGTGCAAAAATCATAAATATATAGCTTGATGAATTTTCATAAATTCACAAAATGTTAGTGGCCCCCAGAGCCTTCTTAGTCACTACCTCCCTCACCCTCACCCCCCGTTTATGCTCTTTCTGAAGACTCTACTTTCTAGCTACAATAGCAGTCTTTATAAAAAATCATATTCTGGTCTTTAAACCCTCTTCTCGTCTGTAAGGTGCTGTGGCGGTACACTGGGACTCGACCATCGAATCTTGCGAAGAATACAATCCTGGTCAACTGGCTGCCACAAAATGATCTGCTCGGTATGTGGAGAGGATTTAATGTGTAGGTCAAACCAAGGTTAAGTTAAGAAAGTGGGTTAGGCACGGCCATTTAGCTGGAAAATGTTATGGCCAACATATTCCACACTGCTTTTTACCCAGCAGGGCATCTCCACCACACTGTCTTCTGCAAACTTCTATAAGGGACACTGTGGACAGCACTGAGTGTGTGGAGGGCTTTCACAACCTAGTGATGCCAGAATGTGACACTCAGAGACCTGACCACCGGCATCCCTCCCTCTCTGCTTCCCAGGTCACCCGAAGACTCGTGCCTTTATCACACATTCTGGCTCCCATGGTATCTATGAAGGAATATGCAACGGCGTTCCGATGGTGATGATGCCTCTGTTCGGCGATCAGATGGACAATGCAAAGCGCATGGAGACCCGGGGAGCAGGAGTGTCCTTGAACGTCCTGGAAATGACTTCTGAAGATTTAGAAAATGCCCTCAAAACTGTCATCAATGACAAAAGGTAAGAGAGAAGGTACGGAGGAATACTGCTTGTGTTTTGCCCATTCCATTCACAGTAATTATTCAAACAAATACATGAAAATCTATTTATAAGTAAGATCATTTGGGATTATTAGTCATTTTATAAAAGCATGCTTGATTCCTATGGAATCATGGGAATGATTTTAAATATTTTCTCTCATAAATTTATAACTTAATTTAAAAAATAATGTCACCATAATAGATGCCTGCTCTATAATTTCCTGCAAAGAGAGAAATATTCCATTACAGGAAGCATAGTGTCCATAAAATAGAAACAAACCAGGTGCTTCAAAGTACAGCTTTTCCCAGCACTGAAATCTGTGAGAAATTTTGTTCTTGGGGATTTATAAATGGGGGCTCATGTGAAATCACTTATAATAAAATGCTCACTCATTTATGGATAATAAAGACCATTAAACTGATGAACAAAAATAGATACAGAGGCAGAGCAGCATCGAACAGACTGTCAAACTACAGCGGGAAGGCCGGGGAGGGTTGGGGGTGGGGTAAGAGATCAACCTAAGGACTTGTATGCATGCATATAAAGCATAACCAATGGACACAAGACACTGGGGGGTAGGGGAGGCCGGGGGAAGGTCAAGGGGGAAAAAAGGAGACATATGTAATACTCTTTGTAATACTTTAAGCAATAAAGCAAAATTTAAAAAAATAAAAATAAAAACGTGAAAAAAAATAATGAAAAATGAAGACAGGTTTGTTCAAATGTGGCTGAAGATGATTCAAAAGGCAAAAGCCATCAGATCAAATGGTCTCTACATGAAATTTATTGTCAAGCTCACTAGTAATAGGCTGATTAAAACCTTATGGAAATAAGTGATACCCAGAGGTAGATTTCATCCAACAGTTAATAATGTGTGTGCAACTACATTTCTGCATGTGTGGATGCATGCATGTGTGTGTGTGTGCACGCCTGCCTATGAGAGTGTCAAGAGCTTTCGCCTGTAATTGCTTCATTTCAGAAAAGACATCAGGCAAGAGGGCAGATGTGAAACCTGGAAGTGTGTTCAGATAGGAGGAGATAGGACATGGGCACACACTGAGCCTGGACAAGGGAAAAAGGCGGGGAGATGATAGGGCTTGCATGTGTGTGTGTGTGTGTGTGTGTGTGTGTGTGTGTGTGTGTAATGCCAGTGGATAAAAAAGAAACATCCACAGAACCCCAGGGCAAAGTGCCCAGTGTGCTGGGTGACAACCTACCCAGAGCAGTTAGTGTGGTTGGCATCCCTTCATTCCAATTGGCTGCTTCTGGAAGTCTGGCTTGTCAGGGTCACTCCGTGCTACTCACACATCAGTACAATTAAGACCCAACTTCTCTCCATGTGCTCATGAAATTTATTTTCTATGTTCACACTAGTAATATAATTTAGATCTTTTGTTCAGTGGTATAGATACCTATTTGAAACCTAAAAATGACTTGGTGGAAGTTGTTTAGTACATTATTGTTTTTTCAAAACACTAATCCATCAGCTCAAGTTATTAATTATCTTTATCTATTCATCGTTGAGCCATCTATCTGGTTGTGAATCTCCGTATTTCCAACACTCTAAGCTTAGAGCGTACCTACATGATATAAAGAAAATTGGAAAAAGTTTAAAGAGCAGATTATGCAACCAGGCCATAACAGGTGCTCAATAAATATTGAATGAATTAATGAAAGTCCAAAGAAATCTGTCTTAAGAGAAATTTTATATATAAGAAAGATGTTTAACCGAACTTATGGGCACAATATTAATATTACATTATAGTAATATATCCAAATAAAATGACAGACATGTTTAAGGACAGCAATTATCATAATTGCTTCTGAATAGAAGTGCTTTTTTATCTTTCCTCTCTTTTTTCTTTCCCTTTTCCTTTTGTTTCCCTTCCTTCTCTTCCTCCTCTTCCTCCTCCTTCTCTTTCTTCTCCTGGTGCATGTATACTAAGCACTGAAATATCTAACCCATTTTGAATTTGGATGTTCTGATTCAGCTGGCAACACTGCCAAATACACAGGAATCCATTTTGCTTTAACAGGCTGCATAGACACAACCTCATGCAAAATTTAGATCAATTAGGTTGACAGTTTACCATTGTCTTGGAGATGGCGCTTAAAAATGGCTTTTACTTTGGCTAGATGTGATTGTTTACACATTTGAACAAGAAATCATTCATAATTTCTGACATGACCTTTTTCTTTATTCCTTTATCTTACTATAAACAACATATAATTAATTTCCTACAAAAATATCACTGAAAAGAAAAGAAGAAAAGTAACATGCAGGTTTCAGACAATTTAAAATTGTAATTTTTTGGCTTCCAGTACCCTCCCCTCCCATCCCTTCCCCTCCTTTCCCTTTCCCCTCCCCTCCTCTCCCTTCCCCTCCCCTCCCCTCCCCTCCCCTTCTTTCTTTCTTTCTTTCTTTCTTTCCTTCTTTCTTTCTTTCTTTCTTTCTTTCTTTCTTTCTTTCTTTCTTTCTTTCAATAAAGAACATTGTGTGTGTGTGTGTGTGTGTGTGTGTGTGTGTGTGTATTGCTATTATATAGAGATATATTCTCTACAAGTTAGAAAGCAGATGTGCTCTCACTCGAGCAGCATACAGCATAATGGAGGTAGTGCACTGCGTCGATGTGGCAGGTGTAACATAACTGTCTGTGTTCCCGTTATAAGGAAAACATCATGCGCCTCTCCAGCCTCCACAAGGACCGCCCCATTGAGCCACTGGACCTGGCTGTGTTCTGGGTGGAGTTCGTGATGAGGCACAAGGGAGCCCCGCATCTGCGCCCCGCGGCCCACCTCCTCACCTGGTACCAGTACCATTCTTTGGACGTGATTGGCTTCCTCTTGGCCATTGTGCTGGGAGTTGCCTTTGTTGTCTATAAATGCTGTGCCTTCGGCTACCGCAAATGCTTTGGGAAAAAAAGGCGAGTTAAGAAATCTAACAAATCCAAGGCACACTGAGAAATGGGTGAAAAATGAGATGATCCAAATTTGCAGTCAGTGTGAAATACAGGTCATGCTCATTGAAGAAAACTTTACTGTAAGTTAGACACCCAGAGTGTTTTTTTTTTTAAATAAAAATAATTTAATTGCTAGTCACACCTCCAGTTAGAAATATTTGAAAATGTTTTCTGCCCCCTTCTATACCTTTCATCTGGACTATATTTTCTACCGTTCAAAGGACTTGCCAAGAGGTTTGGACAGGTCCCTCCTTCACTCTGCATTACTTTTCTTTCTCAGAAATAGGGCCTGTTTGGGAACCACTGCTGTCCCTGCCTGAGATGACAGTTCTAACATCATCTGGCTTCTATAGACTGTTGTGATCAATTCCTTCAGTAGTAATGGCAGGTCCTAATTTATTCCTATACTTCACAGATATCACTTTGCATATTTAAAGAAGGAAACCGTTATTCCTTTAAAGCCTAGTGCCTTGTACTTGAATGAATGAATGACACAGAGCCCTTGGAGAACAAAGTATGATTTCTTTCTTTGGGGGAAAAGAGTGATGTGTGAAATTGATAGGTAATGTGTTTGAAAGGATAACCATTGCTTGTGCCAAATGGATCTGAATTTGATAAAAGCCCAAAGTGCAATGTCTGGCTAGTATATTTTTCTCTGATGTGTGTTTCCCACAACTAAAAACATATCAATAAATTTATATAAATTATATTTCTTAGATATTCTTCTTTTCATTGATGTTGCTTTTATTTATTGTTAAATTACATGTTCCCATTACAAAAGTAATGTATAATTATGGCAGAAAATTTGAAAAATACAGAGTTGTACACACACACACACACACACACACAAGAAAATAAAAATTGCCTGAGAGCCTCAGAAATAATCACAGTTGCTATTTTGGCAAGTGCACATAAAATATTGCAGCTATGCCCTGTATTTGCAGCGTTGTTTACCATTCTTTCTCCACTTCATACTATCACAAACTTTCTCCCAGGTCTTATAGAAACATTTCGTTTGTTTTTAATAGCCAAGGACTATACTATTACATGGATATACCAGGATGTATTTAACCACAACTTTGGGTGGATCCACTTTTATAAAAAAAAAAAAAAAAAAAAAAAAAAAAAAAAAAAGCTAAGTCTGAGCCTATATTCCTGACTATTTCCGTAGGAAAGACTTTACAACTAATCAGTGGTTGTTTCAGTTTGGGTTTCTCTGCAGTGATGACTCAGGTCAAGTAGTTTATTTGGGAACTGAAGGTGCATGGGCAGTGGGATGGGGCGTGATAGCCACCAAGAAGCTGGCTGTCCCCTGGGTGACAGAGCTGAATCCCCCTGGTGGATGCTGGGAGCCAGAGCACAAAATGCACCCAACTTACGCTGGGGAGAAGCAAGGCCCTTGGGTATCTGAACACTTGCTTTGCCAGTGAACGGCTGTTCCCAACTGGTTACTAATTTCCTGCACTTCCAGTCAGCATGGTGCCTCTGGAAGCCAGAGAGCCCCCCGGGGAGGGAAATGCTGTGTGGTGTTGGAGGTGGCTTTGTGCACTAAAGGGAGAAGAACACAGGACGTCTGGGTGGGGCACTGCCGCTTCTCATTGCAAGTGGTTTGAAATATTCCCAAACTGCATCCTGAGATGGTGTGAGAAAGCCAGGTTCCCACACCTCTGCAATACAAAGTAATATATTGCCAAAAAACAACAACAACATCAGTTTGTTAAGAGAAACGTGGGAACTTGTTTTAAATTTGCTCCTATTTTATTATTACTATTAAAAGTTGAATTTTTTACAAGCTTATGAGCCATCTGTATTTCTGTTTTATTCCTTTGCCTGTTTCCCTCTGGGGTGTATTGCCCTGAGGGTTGGCTAAGAGAGCTTACTGCCCGAGTGAGAATATTCTCTGCCATGCACTGGAAGTATTTTCTCCACTTAATTATTTGTGCCTTTAATTTTTTTTCTCACACCTCCGCTTGTTGCTTTGTGTTATTTGCAAACGTTTTAAACATACATGCTTCAAGTTGGAGCGGGGTGTCACGTGGATAGCTAGGACTTCTCCTGACTCTGCCTCATTTGCTCTTCCCCAGGCTGCTTTTGGAACACAAGCTCTTCACACCAGCTGCCTCCCCACATTTTTAGACCCTGCGGTGACTCTTGCATTGGGTCCACCCTCTTTCTAGGCACTTCCCATCCACCCAGTGACCATATCCTGGCCTTGCTGCCCATGTTCCATGCCCCCTCTTCTCTCTCAGGGACCCTGAGCTGCTCTGACTTCTCACGGGCTCCTCTGCACCTTCGTGTTGAGAGTCCCACAAGTAAGAGAACCCAACTCTAGACACCTTAAGCAAGTAGGGGGTCTTTTTGTAAGGAGATGGGGTTCCTAGGGACTCAGGCTCATGGCCAAGCGTACAAAAGGGCTGGGATGATTGGAGCCTCTCTTGTCTTCTTGTGTCCTTACATGCTCTGAGTGACAGCTTTGCTCTTCCCCATTCTCTTGTCCTATTCTGCTCCCCTCTCCCCACCTCATTCACAGGGATGCCCTTCCGTGAGGACAGGGACCTTCTTGCTGCCATCCAGAGTCTGGATGACAGGAAAGTGGGGCCTTTGCATCCGCTTGTGACCCTCAACAACCCCCCTTAAGACAGCCATTGGGGTCTATGAGGGTAGGGACCCCCCATCATCCCCACCATGTGGGCATCTCACACTGGAGTGTCCTGCGACCCTGACAGCCCTGCCTGTGGGCTTTGAAATCAGGGCAAGAGCTGTGTTAAGCCCCTGAAAACCCGTTCCATTCTGGGAGCACTGTCCTGCCCCCTCCAGAGTCACTTACTGGTGGCCGGGCCCTGAGGGCCAGCTTTCTGCTTCATTAGCAGGGTATGCCTTGCTCTGAGGAAAGGGACCTCTTGCTGTCATCCACGGTCTGGACCGAAGGAAGGTGATGTGGCCCTGCCGCCCTAACCACTTGACCACTTCCGGCTGTTGACCTGTCCCCACCCCCTCGTTCACGTGATCACTTGACCTGGCCCCACCCCCTCGTTCACGTGATCACTTCCAGCTGTTCACCTAGCCCCACACCCTTGTTCATGTGACCACTTCCGGCAGTTCATCTGGCCCTTATTCACTTGACAACTTCTGGCTGGTCACCTGGGCCTTCCCCCTTGTTCTGGAGTCCCCACCCTTATGTTCACCTGAGCACTTAGCCACATTGGCCTGGCTGCTTTGCTCCTCATGCAGAGGGGTGGAATTCCCAATATCTGGAAGTTTGGGTAAGTCTCTAACACCCACAGCCTCAGATCACCTTCTGCTCACAGGCTGCCTCCTACCCAGCGGGGAGGGCTGCAAGAAGGGGGATGCCACCCCCCCTTTCAGACAGCCATGGAGGTCTCTGAGGCTAGGGACCTCCCTTTGTCCCCACCATGGGGGCATCTCACACTGGAGTGCCATGCGACCCTGACAGCCCTGCCTGTGGGTTTTGAAATCAGGGCAAGAGCTGTGGTAAGCCCGTGAAATCCGTTTCATTCTGGGTGCAACGTCCTGCCCCTTCTAGAGTCACTTATTGCTCACCGGCCCTGAGGGCCAGTTCCTGATTTCTCAACCCCAAGATCCTATAGGACACTGACTGGGTTCTGTCTTGCCCAGAGTTCTGAATTCCTGGGAGGAAGAATCTGATTAGTCCAGCTAGACCAGGTGTCCTCTCCTTTTCTAATCAGGAGTGTTGGGAGGATTACAGAGGGAAACCATGACCACCAGGAGCCCATAACTGTGACCCAAAGGGTCAAAGAAGAGGGAAACTTGTCTCTGGAGAGGTGCCACCAAATGCGTCCACTACACACTCACATTTCCCCCACTTCTTGCCTTGGCCCTTTTCATACCTTTAAGCTCACAGGTTTCTACAATGTTTTCTTATTTTCAAGTTAGTTCCCTTAGAAATGGAGGTGGGAAGCTCTGCAGAGTGAAAGCACAAGAGTGGCTGATTTTATGAATGGATTGCATGTGAGTCAAATATTCCTGTCACGATCTGAGAAATAAAAAGTGTTTTCACTTTGGAAAACCAAGCAGAGTCCACGTCTTTCTCCTTGATCTCATTGTCTTTGTGTTCTCTCTAAATAATGTTTTCAGGGGCATCTCATTTTTTTTCTGTACTTACACACTCACCATGTGTATAAGAAAAAAATGGTCATATTCACCACTCCCACTAGCCATGTCCTTCACAATGTAGCTTTGCAGCTCTTCTGGTTAAGAGGAGAGATCTATTACCCTAGCCCAGTGGTTGGCAAACTGCGGCTCGCGAGCTGCAGTTTGCCGACCACTGCCCTAGCCCTTGCATCTGGGCTGGCCTGTGACCTGCATTGACTAATAGAATATGGCAGAGGTGATGGTGCCAATTCTAAGTCTAGGCTTCAAGAGGCCTTCATGTTTCTGCTCACTCTCTTGGAAGCCCACCTAGCTGCTATGAGACACAACTATCCCAATCATCCTAGTCACTTCAGCCAATAGCTAGCCAACTGCAAGATCCCTGTGTGTGAGGCCATCCTAGACCAGCCAGCCTTCACTTAACCCACTGGCTACTGCAGATGTATGAGTGACTTCAGTTGTGCTTGGCTGGACAAGGCGCAGATCAACAGAACCACCCAGCTCACCACCCATTGACTTGCAAACACTAATAAGTGGTTTTGAAGAGGCTTGTTACACAGCAGTGGCTGATACATTCACTTTCAGCTCTAAATTCATGACATCTTATGTGTTGCATCTTAGGCCCTCAGAAGACAAAGGTGTGTCCTATCTACCTCTGTATCCATCACAGAATGGGGAGCCCCGCTTAACTGCTGTGGAATTGCAACCATGTCACGTAGAGTAATCGATGGAAGAGAAAAGAAGGCTTAGAGGGGAGTGGGAGGAGGTAGGACAGAAAGGTCTGTGAAAGATGGGGCTTGTGATAATTGTCTCCTTGTGTCTATTTCATATCAGTCAACATTGTTCCGAAGGGCAGACCAAGGAACAATGCATACTTTTTATGGGAAGATGTGCTTGGCACTATACGAGTAAGCTCATCTTCTAACCACCCAAAGTCAATGAAGTAGAAATGGGGTAATGAGGGTAATGAGCTTCCTGGTATCAGAGGTGTCCAAGCAGAGGCAGAGGAACTCACTCCCTCTTGGCAGGGCAGGCAAACATTGAGTGTAATTTTGACTGAGCACCAAGGCCCAGGTGGCTGTGAGTCTTGTTCTGTTGCCCTGTAATGCATGAAAGGCTTCTGAGGCCAATATTTCATTGCTCAAACTGGTGATCTGGACTCTCTCACAGCTGCAAGTGGCAGGGAAATCCTTTGGGCCCCACTTTTGGTTTAAGGACACAAGGTGCCTGCCTTCCTTGAGGTTCTTTATCTTCTAAGTATTCCGCCAGTGGAAACCCCCTTCCTCATCCTGCAAGACACCCAATCCTCAGGGAGGAGTCCTCTTCCCAGGACTTTCTGTCACTCTCCTCCCCTCCATCTGCCCAGACCACACCTCTCCACCCTGGGGCTCTATGACAGTATCCCCAGGCTGTGAAGCACCTCCCTCTCACCATTTCCCTCTCCCAAACAGGCCACCGTACTTCACCAGACATGTGGGTAATGTTCAAGCAATGTTTGAACAGCATGATGTGGGGTTTTCCTCACAGGATCTGTGCACTCTTCAAAGTCCTCAGTTGACAGAGACTCAGGGAGGCAGTTGGAGCTCAAAGTTCCAAGGGTCTGGCACCTAACGGTGATGATTCTAATGAAGACCTCCACCCGCCAGGAGACCTGGTCCTCATCTGTGTTACCCCTGAGGAGCCCAACTGTCTCCCGTTTTGACAACTGATCCTGCCATTGTCCGAGTCACCATTGATGTATATTAGGCAAAGAACAGAGCTGCTTCTTGTGTTGTATTTTTGTTCCATCTTGGAGAGAGTTTGGAGAAAAGGTCAGTATTTAGGTCCCAGAGTAGCTCTTTAAAGGATTCCCTAGAGGAAAGGGCACGGGATGGTGAAGGGCCTTGGGGTGGAGTTTGAGACTGAGGAACTTGGGAACAGGAGGAGAAAGGACCTGGGAGTTTTGAATCTTCCATCTTGACATCTGTGTTGGTGTTTGTCAACCCTTAAGAAGCTGCCGATGTGATAGCCTTTGAAAGAACTGTGAAACTTGCCGAGGTAGATTTCTAATTCATCTTTCATTTTCAGTGCCTAGAAAACAGAGAGGAAGGTCTGCTTAATCAAGTGTATTACTTATTTATTGCTGTGTAATGTATTATCATAAACTTAGTGGCTTAAAACAACACCCATTTATTATTTCGTAGTTTCTGTGGGTCAAAGTCTGGGCATATCTTAGCCAAGTCCTTTGCTCCGGGATCTCACAGGCTGCACTCAAGGTGTCAGATGACTGCATGCTCTACAAGCTCATGTGGTTGCTAGCAGAATCCAGGTCCTTGTGGTTGTAGGACTGAGGCTCTCGATTCCTTGCCACATGGCTACCTGTATCGGCAGTTCACATCATGGCTGTTAACCTTCAAGGTTGGCAGAAGAATTTCTTTCTCCAATCTGCTAAGACTGATATGATATAATGTGATTATGAGAGTGGCTTCCCATCACTTTTGTCAGACTCTATTGTTTAGAAACAAATCCTGGAGTCTGCCCACCCTCAAAGGGAAGGGATTATACAAGGTGTGACTCATTGGAGGTCATCTTAGACTGTGTCAATGCACCAACTATTTTAAAAATCTTGTTTATGTCAAAAGAGCCTGAGAAAGAGATGGCAGAATCAGCAGTAGACTCAAACGAGGACCTGTCAGAAGAAACAGAGGACCTGGAACCTCTGGAACCAGATGATGGTGGTAAGAAAGTCACCCACATCCTTGCACTCCTGTCTGATCTTGGCCACTAACTCCTTGAGGGCAAGTCCTAGCTGAGGTTTAAGTATCTCCATCCACTCGGTGGACAGGAAGGTCCCTGCCCAGTCACACCACAGATGCAGCTAAGGCTGTGCAGGTGTCGGGGAGGCTGGGGCACAGGGAGCACCTTCTGTAATGGTCACCTTAGCACCAAACATGTGCCATCTCTGTCTCAGGCACTTTCCAACAAGTCACAAACCTCCTCAACATCATAGACAGCGAATCAAAGATGGATGCTGCTGGGGCAGGTCCTGACATGCGGAAGACACTGGCCTCGGTGATAATCACGGAGAAGGCCACCGCCAAGCCCTGTATGGTGATGAACGCTCTCATCCGCTGCCTACAGGTGCCAGAGGTAGGGCCTCCTGCGCCCTCAGCTGCTCCTCTGAGCCCAGCCATAGTGGCTGCTCGTGTGTCCATCTACCACTCAGCACACAAGTACTGACTGTCAAAGGTGCAGGGCTAGGTGCCAGGGTATGGAAATGGGCTGGACTGTGAAGTTCTAGTTTCTTGAGGACCTAGTGGAAACTGTGGCTATGTCAATTTTTAAAAGCTCTTCCATATTCTGACACAGTGGGGTTGGGATCCATCATTCTAGAGCAGGAGCAAAGCTGGTGGATATGGGAGAGCAAAGACATAGCAGACCCAGGGTGCAGCGATGCTGGGCCAGTTAGCTTCTATCCCCATGGAGCCATACCATTGCCTAGACCCGTGGTCGGCAAACTGCGGCTTGCAAGCCACATGCGGCTCTTTGGCCCCTTGAATGTGGCTCTTCCTAAGCCTTAGGAGTACCCCAATTAAGTTAATAACAATGTACCTACCTATATAGTTTAAGTTTAAAAAATTTGGCTCTCAAAAGAAATTTCAATCGTTGTACTGTTGATATTTGGCTCTGTTGACTAATGAGTTTGCCGACCACTGCTCTAGAGCAGTGGTTCTCAACCTTCCTAATGCCTCGACCCTTTAATACAGTTCCTCATGTTGTGGTGACCCCCAACCATAAAATTATTTTTGTTGCTACTTCATAACTGTAATTTTGCTACTGTTATGAATCGTAATGTAAATATCTGATATGCAGGATGTATTTTCATTGTTATAAATTGAACATAATTAAAGCATAGTGATTAATCACAAAACAATATGTAATTATATATGTGTTTTCCGATGGTCTTAGGCGACCCCTGTGAAAGGGTCGTTCGACCCCCAAAAGGGTCGCGACCCACAGGTTGAGAACCGCTGGCCTAGACAGTCCAAGATAAAGGCACTGAGAACCCCCAAGTGGCTGGCAGGCAGCACCACACACTGGAAGGCCACTGAGTGCCTGTTTTATGCCAGTTTCCAAGTTTTGAACAGTTTTTCTCTTGTGCTCATAAATATTCTCCAGGGATTAATCTCAATCGCAGGGAAGACTGTTCTTATTACAATTTGCCTGGCCATTTATGTGGGTTCATTAAGAGTGCCAATTATGCATGTAGGCCTTCTAGAGTTCATTTTGAAAACCCAGAGCAGTTATTCTCAACAAATGGGGTGCAATACTGCCCCCAAATGGGTAAAACTGGTTCTTGGAGGGGAGCAGAAAAAATCTTACTTTTTTATGTATAAAGCACAGATACATAAACAGATCATAAACAGATACATACTATATGTGTGGTATTAAGGTTTCATGAGGGCCGATTAGGGAAGAAATGTCTAAGAAGACTCCTTAGGAAGCAACAACAAAAAAGAAAGGACCAGTTGTGAATCCCTGATCTTGAGCCTTGTGGTACTGACCAGCAATGGCCACAAGGACTCTCTGGTTGGTGTTTTACTAGCCTCTCTGACTCACTAAACCAAGACTAGGAAAACAAGACCAACACTCTCTGTATTGGATTTCACGAGCAGAACATATCAATTTGGGTGAATTCCTCTCTCTTGAGGTCCCCAAATATGCTGAGATGTCCAGACTGTTGGAAAGTGATCTTCTTACTGACGGGGAGGAAGCCGTCTTCCCAGAGGGCTTTGCAGCCAATGGCCCACATACAGAGTCATCCCTCATTTCTTGAGCGTGGCTCGTCGTACCTGAATAAATGAGAGTCATTCTCAAATCCAGCTCCCCGGGTGTGGTCTGGATTATAACCTCTTCGTGCAATCCTATAATTTATAACAGTGATAAGTGCTATCTAGGAATTGAAATAGAGACAGAGGAACATTCCCTGGTCTGGAGCGCCCCCTCACTAGGGCAAAGGGCAGAGCAAACCCAACTTCTTGGACTCTCAGTTGGGCCAGTGCCAAGTCTTCAGGACCTGGCATGCTGACTGTGACACCTGCCTTGCTGAGCATGTCAGACTGAACACAGGGAAGAGGGAACCATTTGCAGGCCACACTAATGAGGCCAGTTGGAGGAGTTTGATGGAGGAGGGAAGGGCAGGCGATGGAAGATGGAGGAGTAGGGGTCTGAGGCTTGGGAACTTCCCGCCCACCATGCTTGTTCCCCAGATATCCACCCAGCGGAAAGTCAACATCTACAACATCCTGCAGGAGATCATTCAGCAGGAGGGGGAGCTGGAGGAGCAGTGTGTCCACAGGCTGGTGACCATTGCCTCCAAGGAGATGCGGGAGATCCTGGAGGTAGTGGAACTCTGGCTTCATTGGTATCCTGTGTCTCCACCAACCTAGGGTGGGGCTGTTGGTGGGCATGGCCTGTGACAACCAAGGCCCTTGTCCAACCACCTCCTAGGGCAAGAACAGGCTGAGCCCAAGGGGGCCCAGCGGGGCTGGAGAAGGCGTGGGACTGGAGGGTTTTATGAGGATCCAGCTGGTGGTCACACCACATGTCCCTCTCCGGTCCCCTCAGGTGGAGGGTTACATGAAGGCAGAGGTGGCCAGTGACACCCTGGTAGCTTTGTCCCGGAACCACTTCAGTGTGGTCATGTATGAGATGCAGCACCGTCTCAAGCCCCTCGACCTCACAGACGAGTTTGTCATCATCACCCTGGCGAAGCTGGCCAACGGCAATGGTAGGGTGTGGGGACCCTTAGCCCAGTTCCTGGCCCCTTCGGGCTGGCCCCGCGCTTCCTCCTAGTCTCTGCACCCCCCGCCCCCTCCATCTCTCTCTTTTCTTCTCTTTTTCTGGAATTCCTTCTTTTCATCTCCCTGGATCTCTCAGCTGTCAAGATTCTTTCTGTGTGTCTCTGCCTCACATATTGGTCTGTATTTCTCCATCTTTCCATCTCCTCCAAACCTCTCTTCTCTTCCTCTGAGGCTCTGTTCTTCTCTGTCTTCTCATCTCTCTCTCTCATTTTATTTCTCTTCTCTCTCATTCCCTTTCCCTTCATTCCACAAAAGAGGTACTGAATCCATGCAGGCATTGCGGTGGGTGCTGGGCCACAACAGGGAATAAAATATGCACAGTCTCTACCCTCATAAAGGACCATAAACAAGTAAACAAGAAAATAAGTGACCATAATAAGAGATGAGGGTGTGAAGAGGACAGCCAGGTGGTTGCTTGAAATCAGGATGAGGGAGAGGACTTCATCTCTGTAGGGTCCTCATTGAGGCAGTTATATTTCAGCTGTGACCTAAAGGATGAGATGATGATACCTGTGCGAAGAACGGGATGCACTAAGAGAACATCATGTGCAAAGGTCCTGAGGCAGGAAAAAAGCTTGGCTTCTCTGAAGAGCTGAGAGGTCAGTGTGTCTGGAGTTAGAGAGCCAGGGGATATGCTGTAAGATGAGGTTGGAAAGTTAGGCAGGCTGAGTGGGTAAAGAGTCTGGATTGTATTTGAGGGCACTAGAAAGCTACTGAGGGATTTCAAGGCTGCAGAATTGCCTGATGAAACTTAGCTGTTGTGTGGATGGAGATGGAAGATGTGTGAAGGTGTGGTGATGGTGGCTTGGGTTGGAGTGCATTTGGTGAGCAGTGAACAGATGGAAAGTATGGATGGGTCTTGGGCATGAAACTACAAGTTGTGTGTAGGAGGCGAAGAGGAAGCAAGAATGACTCCCACATTTCAGGTTTGAGCAATAGGGTATGTGGTTGTTAATGTCCTGAGATGGGAAACATGGAGAAAGAGAACACTTGGGGGCTCAGAAAGAACCTCATTTGTATGTATGGAGTTTGCATTCCTTGTGAGATGTCCAAGTGGAGAGGTCATGTGGGGAGCTGATGTGTGGATGCTGAGTTCAGAGGGCAGATCTGGGCTCAGCTTCCTACCAAGGGACCTCAGAGTATAGGTGGTGTTCAAAGCCACTGACCCCAAGAGCATGAAAGTAGAGAGAGAAGAGAAGAGAGAAGCCTCAGCATTAAAAAGGCTTAGGAGGGATCGTAAGAATGGGGAGGAAGGTGAGGACAGTGCAGTGTAGTGGGCCTTGCAAAGAGGACAGTGATTCAGCAAGGGCCCAGGGGCCGGTTATGTCCCATCTTGCTGAAGGATCCAGTAAGATGAGGCTGGAGAAGGCTGCTTGGCCAAGAAGAGTTTCATGGTGTGCTGGGGATGGAGCCTGGGCAGGCTGGAGGGAGGTGGGAGGGGTGAAGACAAAGAGGATCGATCACTTGCTGTGAGATGACAGCTGGAGGGGTTCAGGGGCAAGGGAGGGCCTAGGCCTCTTGCCTGCTGAGGCCAGAGAACCAGGACAGAGGGACAGATGGATGAATAGGAGGAAGGGCCCAGCCAGGGAAGGAAAGTCTAAAGCAGCCGTGGGCAAACTACGGCCCACGGGCCGGATCCGGCCGTTTGAAATGAATAAAACTAAAAAAAAAAAAGACCGTACCCTTTTATGTAATGATGTTTACTTTGAATTTATATTAGTTCACACAAACACTCCATCCATGCTTTTGTTCCGGCCCTCCGGTCCAGTTTAAGAACCCATTGTGGCCCTCGAGTCAAAAAGTTTGCCCACCCCTGGTCTAAAGAAAGCATGTTGGTGGGGATGGGAGCTCCCAGCACAGTGGAAGGCCTAGGCTCAGAGAGGTGTCGGAGTGGGGCCTGTCACCTGTTACCCTTTCTCCCAACAACCTCTTTTCTCTGTCGCCTTCCCATCTCTGTTTCCATTCTTCCTCTGCCCTCATTTTTTCTGCCTGCTGGTCTTCTTTCAGTTCCTCTTCCTCACTCTCTTTCTTTGTGTTTCTCATCCATCCAAGAAAATCTGTGACACCCAAAGGGAACAGACATCATTCCAAGGAAGCCGACGTGCTCTGAGAGCTCACTGTCTCCCACTTCCTGCCTCTCCCATCTTTCCCGAGGCTCTGTCTCTGCTCTCTCTCTTCCTTCTGTCCCTCTGTTGCTCCTCCCTTTTCTGTCTTCCTTTCCCTTCACGTACATCCAGCAGGCTCTTCACCTCTTGACTTCCACACTATTTCCCATGGCAGCAGGGGCACAAAGGGGTTCCTTGGCTCGGCAGGCACCGGGGATTGGGTTGGGGGCAGAGTGGAGGTGTCATCTTCGCCTTCTCCTGGCTGACCCTGCTTCCTCAACCCCTCCCCCACACGACAGTGTTTGAGTTCATGCCCTACATGGGCATCACCCTGGCAACCATATTCACGATGCTGAGACTCGTCAACGAAGCCAAGATGCGCCAGGTGATCTGTGGTGGTACGTGTCCCCCATGGGCCTGAAGGTCTGGCCCAGTCAGGGTGCTGGAGGGGAAAGTGGGGTAAGAAGTGTGTGTGTGTGTGGGTTGTTGAACCAGAGGCTGTTTGTTCATTTATTCCCAAACATTTGTTCAATCTACTACTTGGTGTGGCCTCTGATTGGCTCTCCAGGGGGGCAGGTGGCTTAGAGGAGGAAGCTGTCCCTGTGACTCGGCGTAGCTTGCTCTGTAGTTAAGCTTCTCAGACCAGTGAAGGGGATGGGACTCACAGGGTGGAGACCAGGGGAAATGTCTCCGTGTTGGGCCTGACTAGGGCAGGTCTTTGATGCTATTAACATCCGATCTCCTTGCCCAAGTCTTCCTTACATAATGTTTTCTTGGTCCCCAAATCCCTGAACCCTGAGAAAAATAGGGCAAACTGGGTTTGCTTCCCTCTGTATTGGTGTCCCCAGGATGTGGGTAAGGAGTTATGTCCAGGCCCCATCCTTGACCCCTGCATGTGAATCTCAAGGGCCAGGGCCTGGACATGCCTGTGTGCTTAATGCCCGCCCCCCCAACCCTGGGGGATTCTTTTATACACAGGTATATGGGATAAAAACTAGGGAGTGGTGAGGGGCTGGGAGGGCAGAGAGGAAGGGACACAGAGGGGATTTTTCTGGGCTGTCCCTGGCCATCTCAGTAACCTACTAGCTGTGGAAGTGTGTGATCGCTCCCTCCCTCCTGGAGAAGGACTCAACCCTACTTCCAAGGTCCCCTCTGTCACATATTTTTGACTCTGTGGATGGGGCTGTGTCCTGCCTCCTACCCCTCTGGGTTCCCCCTCTCCCACCGTAGCCATGGAGACCTTTTGTGAGACGGTGCAGTTCTACCTGAGGCATCTAGAGGACAGCGTGTACCCTGTGATGACAGAGGAGCAGTTTGCTATAAAGCTGTTCCCCATGTATCGCTATTTCGTGACCGTGTGGCTGAGGAGCTACAACCCAGAGGTGAGATGAGCCCTTCTCAGGGGGGCCTGCCTTCGCCCAGGTAATGGCTCCCTAGCCTGTGGGGCTGGGAGAGCTGAGACACCGCTGGGGCTAGCCTTATTCCCAGGACCCCAGAGAGATAGAGACCTAATTAATGGCAGAGCTAGGAGGTCATGCCCCTGAATGCCCGGGCACTGGTGCCCCAGGAGGCCGGCTTGACAAAGCCCTGGGAGCTTCTATATGGGGGTCGTGTTATGTGCAAGTGGGAGCTCTCCATGTGGTTTACCTATGGGAGCTATTTCCGTGCCAACTTTATGGCGTAGGACTGTTTTACGAATGAGGAAAGAGACACAGAGTGAATAAGTACCTGTACAAGGCCACCTAAGTGAGAGAGCCAGGACTCATGGGGACATCCTGGTCTCACTGCTCACCTGTGGGGCCCTGGGCAAGGACTCAACTCTACTTCCAAGGTCCCCTCTGTCACACCTTCTTGACTCTGTGGACAGGGCTGACATGACTGGTCCTTGCTGGGGGCCCTGGGCCAAGGAATCCTGAGATTCCCCTCCTGTGGTAGGTGAAGCTGGGGGTCATCAAGTCCCTGAGGCCCATGCTGAACCTGCTCCTGCCCAACGATGACCTGCGGGAGGAGGTGTACGACTACCTCCCCCTGCTGCTGGCAGAGTACCAGGGCAGCCTGGAGGCCCTCTTCATCACGCAGGTGCGGGCTGTGCAGGAACTCGCCTGGGCTGGAGGCCTGGTCCCCAAGTGTACCAGAGGAAGGGAGGGGAGGGTGTGGGGGAGGGGAGAAGAGGTGCCATCTGGATGGAAGGTGGGATGTCTGATATTTGGATGATTGACAGCAGACCCAACATCTGTGCCCTAAAGGGTCTGTGCCCTATGAGGAGCCATGGGGCCTGGTACTTTTAGGGGGAAGGGACAAGATCCCAAAGGGTTTCAGAGGCCACGGCGAGGCTGTGACCTTTGTGTAGTTTCCTGCGGCTGCTATAACAAAGAACCACAAGATGGGTGGCTTAAATCAACAGAAGTTTATTCTCTCAAGGTTCTGAGGACCAGAAGTCTAAAATCAAGGTAGGGGCAGGGCTGCATTCCCTCTGAAGGCTCTGGGGGAGAACCCTTGCTTGCCTTTCCCAGCGTCTGGTGTCCAGGTATTGCTAGGCTTGAGGCAGCATCATTCCTAACTTGTCCTTCATTTTCACGTGGCCTTCTTCCCAGTCCCTGTCTCTGTGTCTTCTCTTCTTATAAGGACACCAGTCATTGGATTTAAGGCCCACCCTAAATCCAGGATCACCTCATCATCAAGGGTCTAGACCAGCCGTGGGCAAACTGCGGCCTGCGGGCCGGATCCGGCCCGGTTTGAAATGAATAAAACTAAAAAAAAAAAAAAAAAAGACCGTACCCTTTTATGTAATGATGTTTACTTTGGAATTTATATTAGTTTACACAAACACTCCATCCCATGCTTTTGTTCCGGCCCTCCGGTCCAGTTTAAGACCCATTGTGGCCCTCGAGTCAAAAAGTTTGCCCACCCCTGGTCTAGACTGTGACCATGAGTTGGTAGAAGGTCATCTGCCACCATTTGGCCATCTGTTGCAGGTCTTGAGGCAGATCCTAGAAGTGTCGGTCATCACCAGCACCCCCGTCCCCCAAATGCATCTACACACTATTTTCACAGAACTGCACACCCAGGTGAGGCTGGCAAAAGCGCTGGGCATGGCATTCTCAGGGTGGACCTGTAGGACGCGGGCTGCGGCAAGTGGCCGACCGGGTCAAAAGGGTGGCGGAGGCTTTGTCTTTCTCCTCTGCACCTACATTCCACTGCTCGGCTGTGATCTCACCCACCCTCCCTGCATGGCCCCTTCCTAGGTGTGCACCAAGGCCCCCGTCCAGCAGCAGTACAGCAGCCAGAACGTGAGGGAGATCGAACACTGCTTCATAGCCCTCGGTGAGGCTCTGAGCACAGCTGGGGCTGCCTCCCCCACTGCTCTGACTCAGTGGGAGGGACTCAAACTGCCCTTCCCCCCGCAGCTCGCTCCTACCCTAAGGAGCTGATGAAGTTCTTTCTCAGCCAAATGGAGATAAGCAAGGAGGCCATCCGCGTGGGAACCCTCACCCTGATCAGGGCAGTGGTGGGCGCAGATGGTGAGCAAGGGCAGGAAGGTGGGTGGGGGTCAGGAGAGGTGGGTTTCACCCATGTCTGGACTTCCGTCATTTCCTCTTTTGTAGACACCACTGGGTGGGCTAAGGAGCCAACCCTTTCAGTTCCTTCACGTTTTCTATCCTTGAACTTAACCAGCACTGTGACCCACCTTCCCCACCCCTAACCCTCTCCTTACACTCTGAATCCCAGCTTCCACCTGAGTCTGAATTTCAGACTGTTAACCCGAATCCTAGTACTAACTCCAAAGCTAACTCAAAGATGAATAGAAAGACTCATATATCATGTAGGTATATCCCTAAATCATTGACCCAATGCCCAACTTTAGTCTAAACTCCTGATTCTAAATCCTCAAACCCAAACTCTGGCCTTGATATCAAAAGGGAAATACTGTCTCCAGCCACGCACTAGCTCAGACCTCACCTTTTGAACAATGTGCCCCCTGCTGGCAGCATGCAGCCCTGCAGGTACATGGTGAGAAGAGCCTGGGTGGCTTTTGCTCAGCCCTTGAACAGCGTGTCTGTGTGCAGGGCACAAACCTCGCAATTGTGTGCAGCACCTTCTGCTGATAGTAAAGCTCTCTCCTCAAGAAATGCAAATTTAAGCATCAACAAGACCCTTTCTACCTATCCAGTGGGCAGAGATGATGATGACTAGATTGGCCTAGCCATTTTTCTGTAAAAGGTGATAGTAAAATTATTTTCAGCTCTGCAGGCCACATGGTCTTTGGAACAGTGGCTCAATCTGCCATTGCAAAGCAAAAGCAGCCATAGACTACAGAGCGTGGCTGTGTTCCTATAAAACCTGATTTACAAAAGCCGGTTTGGGCTGAATTTAGCCTATGGGCTACACTTTGCTAATCCCTGGGCTAGAAGAACAAGAAACCAGCTTCTTATACTTCTTTGACAAGGGTGTAAAATGATAAAGAATTTTGGATGCTCAATTGGATAGGGAACAAAACCTTGGCTCAACAATCCAACGTTTTGTCAATTGTCTGAATGAAATAATTGCCCAAATGTTCATTATAATATTGTGCATAAAAGCAAAACATTAGAAACAACCTAATTTTTCTCTATAGAAAATTTGTGGAATGATAGTATAACCGAATAATGGAGTATCATACAGCCATTAAGGGTGTAGTCAATCTATACTTTTTCATGGAAAAGCTGCCGTTTATATATTTAGTGTAATAATACAATGTGAGACAGTATATATAGCATGGCCTTGGTTATTTAAAAGAAATCTATATATTTATGCATAAATGGGTTTAAAAGGACACACTTAAACTGTTGAATGGTAATTTTTTATTTTAATCTTGCAATGAACATACAATATTTTTAAAAATATTTTTACTTTTTTTAGAGAGGAAGGGAGAGGGAGAGAGAAAGAGAAACATTGATGAGAGAACAGAACATCGATTGGCTCCCTCCTGCACACCCCCATGGGGGATCCAGCCCCACAACCCAGGCATGTGCCCTGACCAGGAATTGAACCAGCAACCTTTTGATGCACAGGACGACATCCAACCAACTGAGCCACACTGGCCAGGGCAGCACTATTTTTAAAAAATTTATTTTATTAAAAAATGGTTTTATTGGTTTAAGAGAGAGGAAGGGAGAGGGAGAGAAAGGTAGAAACATCAATGATGAGAGAGAATCATTGATTGGCTGCCTCCAGCATGCATCCCACTGGGGACCAAGTCCACAACTCGGACATGCATCCTGATAGGGAATCGAACCGTGACTTCCCGGTTCATGGGTTGATGTTCAACCACTGAGCCACACCGGCTGGGTGTGCACTATTATTTTTTTAATCTTCACCTAAGGATATGTTTTTACTAATGAGAGAGAGAGAGAGAGAGAGAGAGAGAGAGAGAGAGAGAGAGAGAGAAACATCAATTGGTTGCCTCACATACATGCCCCCACTGGGAATTAAAACTGCAATCTTATGGTGTATGGGATGATGCTCCAATCAACTGAGCCACCTGGCCAGGACAACATACACTATTTTTACAATCAGAAAAAAAATGTAACATTCCTCCTCAGTGCCTGATTGCCTGTCCTCATTTCCTGCTTTTCCTCCACCAGCATGGAATTCCAGTAACACCTAGACTTGAACATCAGCAGAAGCACCCAACCCTAATTCTGTCCATACATTATCTCTCCAGAACCTTCCCATGGAGGTGCTTTCTCACCTCCCTTAATCTTTCTCCTCCTTTAACAGGATGTGCTGTCATTAGTTTTAAAACACACAGCAGCATGTGCTGTGTGCCAGGCCCCATGCTAACTCGTTACTGCTCACAGGACCTCTGTGAGGGAGGTACTATACTTATCAACATTTTATAGGTAAGGAAACTGAGGCACCGAGGGAAACTGAGTGATTCACCTGAGGTCACACAGCTGGGGTGTACTGGGGACAGGTTTTGAACCTGGGCAGCCTGGCCCTGGAGCCCAGGCTCTCCTCAGCTATGCTTTGCAGCCTATTCATACCCACTGTGTGCCCAGCACTGTGTGCCCAGCTGAGGGGACCAAGAAGCTCTGAGGTGGAGACCCTGCTTTCTTTCTTTCTTTTTAAAAAATATATTTTATTGATTTTTTACAGAGAGGAAGGGAGAGGGATAGAGAGTTAGAAACATCGATCAGCTGCCTCCTGCACACTCCTTACTGGGGATGTGCCCGCAACCAAGGTACCTGCCCTTGACCAGAATCGAACCTGGGACCCCTGAGTCCGCAGGCCGACGCTCCATCCACTGAGCCAAACCAGTTAGGGCTGAGACCCTGCTTTCAAGGAGAGTCTGACTGGGTTCAAAAGAGACATACAACTAAACCTGGGCCTCGCTGGTGTGGCTCAGTGGTTGAGCATTGATCCAGGCCCTAAGAGGTCACTAGTTTGATTCCCAGTTAGGGCACATGCCTGGGTTGTGGGCTTGATACCCAGTGCGGAGCATACAGGAGGCAGCCGACCCATGTTTCCTTCTCATTGATGTTTCTATCTCTCTATCCCTTCTCTCCCTTCCTCTCTCTCTAAACATCAATTTAAAAGAGAGAGAGAGAGAGAGAGAGAGAGAGAGAGAGAGAGAGAGAAAGTAGAGACTGAGGGAGTGAGACATAAACACATCGCCCTAGGGTGGGCCAGTGTGGGGTGGGCCGGGCATTGGGAGGCTCTGAGGGCAGTGCCCTTCAGCATGTGGTGGTGAGTTGGAGGCTGTGACGTGGACAAGCCACCTGGTGCCTGTCCAGGGAAGGTGAGCTCCTGCTGCTCTGGGCATCTCAGAGCCCAGCCCTGAGGCCATCGGCCCCCCAGGCTGGTTTTCCTCTTTCAGATCCCAGAATGAATATCAAGACCATCTGCCTGGCCATCCGGGTGGTCAAGAACACCATCTCTGACACCCGCTCCAAGGTAACAGGGCAGAGACCTGGACGGGTTGGCGCTCAGAAGTCCCTGCTGGGAAGCAAAGGGAAGTCGGCAGGGGCCTTCTTCCATCAGCAGCGCCTTGGCTCCTCTCCAGCTCTGTGGGTGGAGGCCGGCCTCCCGAAGTAACGCCCTTCAGTAGGAAACCTAGCTCCCAGCCAGCCCTGAGTAGGGCTGGAGGTGAGTGAGGCCCGTCAAAGCTGTGGCTCGCTCTCATCTCCCTCTCACTGCTGCCTACTGGGGTCTCAGACACACTTGGACAGAGGGCAGGCCAAGGGGACTCAGCTTGGGCCAGAGCTGCTAGCCTGCCTAGGGGTGTTGTAAGGTCACTACTGCACGTGAAAAAAGCAAATGAGGGATGCACCCTCCATCCTCCAAGTAAGGGAGCCACTGCAGCCATGGCCGCCTCGGAGTGTAGCTTTGGTTCTGGCCTCGGACCCCAGGGAGGAGAGGTCCACGATGGGAGGGTCAGCAGAATCGAGGAGGGAATGGGGGATTTGGACTGGAGGTTCAGGCAAAGCTGTCTTCAATAGCTGGAGGCTGTCTGGGGAAGAGAGAACAAGCTTGTTCTGTGCTGGCCCACACATGAGCCCCAGGGCGCCTCAGGTTGTCCCCTGAGGATGGAGCTGTCTACGTAAAAGGCAGTGCACTCTATGTCTCAGAAAGGTCCAGGTGAGATTCTGGGGTGGACATGCTGCAGAGTGGGATCCTCTGGATGAGGCAGGGGTAGTGAACAGAGTGGGTAGTGGTCAGGTGGCTCCTGAGACCCCTTCTAGCCCAGAGCACCCCAATTCTATTATCTCATGTCATGGGATTGGGTGTTGGATGCCCAGCCTCCCACCCTGGAGCCCATCCCGACCCCCAGCGTGTCTGTCGCCCTGTCCTCTCAGGTGAGAATGGCAATTCTCCGCATCATCGGCCAGCTGGCTCTGTCTGGCTTCCAGGACAGGATCAAAGGCTGGGGCCTAAAGTACGTGTCCATTCAGCTGACCCTGTCCACCTACAAATTGGTGAGTG
Organism: Myotis lucifugus; assembly: GCF_000147115.1. Classification (NCBI taxonomy): domain Eukaryota; kingdom Metazoa; phylum Chordata; class Mammalia; order Chiroptera; family Vespertilionidae; genus Myotis; species Myotis lucifugus. The sequence continues at coordinate 28,576,459 of NW_005871051.1, forward strand.
GTCCTGGCATGCAGACCATGGAGCAGGTGGACTTTGGAAATGGTTTCCAAAGTGTCAGAGAAAGAATGTCCCTGAGCTTGAACTATATGCATATACGTCCTTGACACAAGTATGCAGACACAGTGAACTGTAGGTAAAGGTGGGTGCAGACACACAGGCAGGAGTCTAGAAAACACAGAGAGACATTCCCGGCTCTGAGCATCCTGGAGACTCAGTGTCCGGGCTTCAACCCCATGGGGGTGAGGAGATCACACCCAAGACCACAGCAAGCCCCTTGCCAGCCCTCAAGCAGGGACCCCTCGGTTCTGCATTCCAGACGAATCGCCGGGAGAGCTTTCATCAGAGGGACCTGGAGGAAAAGATGGTGCACAAAGTCACCATGGACACCGTGAAGATCATAACCTCTGCTGTCAGTGGGATGACCAATGTGAGTGAGCCCCGCCCACCTGCCCACTGGGCTGGCACACTGAAGCTAATTGCTCACGTCTGCATGGCTCAGGCTTGGGGCAACGGTGCGTGTCCAGGACTGTGCTGTGGCTTCTCCCATTCCCACTGCCTGTGATGCGTGGGGGCCTTGATCTTCCAATTGCCTGAGCTGTAGTCCTTCAAGATCCAGTTCCAGAGCCGGATGCTTGATGGGAACTTAGAGCCCCCAGATGCTTGGGCAATGGCTGGCACACAGTAAGCCTTACTATGTATCAGTTGACTTATTGCCCGAAATGTATTTGTTGACTTAAATCCCCTTCAGTCCTGATAAGTTGTGTGTGTGTGTGTGTGTGTGTGTGTGTGTGTGTGTGAAAACAAAGTATTTTAGTGGTTTAATTCCATAAACATACAGTAAAGACATGAGGACATACACCAAAATGACACAGTATGACCCCAATCAATTCACAGGCTTACGGAGAAATAAACGTGACAACTTTCAATTGCATTACACTGTGACATAGCAATAAGATAGGAAACAGCTACCATGCAGCTCAAGGAGGGTATCATTGTCCATTAAGTAAGGCCCTGGGCTCGATACCCCTGTCCAATGGCAGTTTATCTTAATAACAGAAATAATTAGAAGAAAAATGATCTCTACAATTCACCGAGCCTGTATAGAGCAGGTACTGTGCCAGGTGTGCAGCACGTGGACACTCATTGAATGATCCCAACAGCCCTGTGAGTTAGGCTCTCTTATTATTACCCTGCTTTTGTAGAGGAGGAAACTGAGGATCAGAGAGACATACATGTGCTCCAGGCTTCGAAGCAGGACCCAGGGACAGCAAACGGTGGAGCCTGCTTTGAGCAACCAGTGAGGCCACCCCCTGAGGTCTTCCTCATGCCCCCACTCCCAACTCAGCTCTGTCACTTGCAACTTCTCGGGAAGCCTGGTCCTCCCTTGCCCACTGGTCCAAGCGCTGTGTTTGTTTCTTACAGACTCATTGACTCCTAGCACCTGTACAGTTGCGGGGAGGAAGGGGGGTAGGTGTCTTATTACTGTTTAATCCTTGAGTGCATCCAGGATTAAAATGCTGTTTCCAGTTCACCGTGAGGCCTCCTCCTTGGGGGAACCCAGGAGCTGAGGATTCTAGTCCTGGCAGCCAGAATAGCTGAGTGACTTCACTTGTTAATTAGTAGCAGAGGAGCCTTAGTCCAAACTCCCAGAGACGCATAGTGAGGCTTAGGGGACCAGGATTAGCTGGGGGTGTTCAATAAGCATCCAAGGAAGGGGGAGATGGTAGGGTGAAGTTGGGGGGCTCCAAGAATCTATATTAGTCAGCGTTCTCCCGAGAAACAGGGCCATAGGAGAAACACACATACATACACACAATTTATTTCAAGGCATTGGTTTGTGCAAATGTGGGGGCTGGCAAGCCTGAAGTTTGCAGGACAGGCCTGCAGGCTGGAAACTCAGGTAGGAGCTGCTGCTGCTGCTGTCATGAGGCAGAATATCCTCTTCCTCAGAGAAACTTAGTTTTTTTGCTCTTAAGGCTCTTTAGCTGATGGGATGAAGTCCACCCACCCTATCTCGGATAATCTCCTTTAAGGATTACAAAACCCTTCACAGCCACACCTAGAGGAGTGTTTGGTTGAATAACTGGGTACTCTCACCTAGCCATGTTGACACATAAACCTGACCATCACAGTGGGCAAGCTTGGCTGAGTCATCTGCCCAGTGTGCACCTCTGTAGGATTTGGGGTCAGAGGGAGGGAGCTGGTTGAAGAGGATGTGATGGTGTGGGGTTGGCGGGAGGTCAGCCGGGGTGGGAGTTGGGCCCCCAGGACTAGCTGGCTTCCTCCGCCATATCAGGGGGGTGTCACTTGATGGACCTGACAAAAGACTGGGGTTGGCAGCGGAGCCAGCCAGGGTTGAGGCTGTCAGTGGGTGGGAGTACAGTTTTGGGAAACTGAGGTGAGGCCTACACTGTGGGGGAGCCTGACCCATCCCCTCGTGTGGCCATGGGACGTCCCAGCTAATCCTGGCCCCCTCTCTCCACCAGGAGTTTTGGGTGAGGCTCTTGTGCTACATCATGGAGACCAATAACATGGAGGTCTTGACCCCCATCTGCATCAGCCTCACAAACCTGGCTGAACGCCAGTTCCACATCGTGGATGGGGAGACCAGCATGGCCAGCAAGAGCAGGCATGGTGGGCAGATCCCTGAGCCAGCTGGTGGGATTGGGCAGGTCCCTTAAGTGAGACCCTCCATGTCTCTGAACACTTCCCCTCCTCCAGGAAGCATCCCGAGCCCCAACAGTCAGGCCAAAGGCACGCCCTTGCCTCATCCGAGGAGGTAGTAACACTGCACAAAATTCCTCTGGTGGCTCATTCTTCATGTCCCCATGACCCAGCCCAGACCCCACCCTTTCGAGGTCCTGGCTCAGCCTCTCCCTTCGTGTGACCTCTCTGGGCTGCTGTGAGCCAGGTGGAGGAACTATAGATGTCCCATCGTGAGTCCTCCGTAAACCACTCCACTGTGGTCCCCGCGACTGAGCACTGTGAACATCAGAGTCAAAAAAGTGACTAGGCCCAGCTATGTGCAGGATGACACTGCTGTTCCCAGGGGGCTGCTCTCAGGGCCCAGGGGTTTGCTGATGGGCATGGCTGACAGTGGAGGTGATTTGAGGTGCCCTTTAGGACCCAAGGACAGCAAACGGTGGAGCCTGCTTGGAGCAACCAATGAGGCCACCCCCTGAGGTCTTCCTCATGCCCCCACTCCCAACTCAGCTCTGTCACTTGCAACTTCTCGGGAAGCCTGGTCCTCCCTTGCCCACTGGTCCAAGAGCTGTGTTTGTTTCTTACAGACTCATTGACTCTCAGCACCTGTACAGTTGCGGGGAGGTGGGGGGTAGGTGTCTGATTACTGTTGGCTCAATAGATGCCAAGGTTCACAGTAAGAGACGCACATTCTCATGGGAGACCCTAGTGTCCACTACAAAGTGGGCTTATCCTGAAAATAGCATCTTCTAAGCCCCAGCCCATAGCATGATTCTCCACTCTTCCCAGGATAAGCCAAATAAAGTGATGCTCTTTATGGAAAATCCCCTGTGCCCATATATTATCTCTGTGGACAATGGGGTCCTGTTAGGAAAGCACCTTCCAGGGTAGAGCCCCACCTTGGGGACATGGGGGTGGGGCATCTCCTGGTTTGGGCCAAGCACTCCAGCAGGGGTCAAATCTCCTTCTTCCTCAGTGGACCTGCCTGCACCGCAGAAGCTGCTGGCCCGTCTCCTGGTGAGTGGCTCGCCCAGGTTGTGCCCTGGCCTGGCTGAGACCGTGTCCTCTGGTGCCTCTCCCTCGAGCTCCTAATTCCCAGAGCCCCCAGAGTTGGGAGGGAGCTGGACGTTTGGACAACAGAGCTTTCCTGGTCCCTGCTGTCCCTCTGGTATAGGTGTGCCAGGTACAGTGGACTCGGACCTGCTCTCAGATTCCTCTGCTTGGCCTTTGAGCATCTCAAAGCACCCCCAGGACAGTGGCTTGCCTGCCCCCGGGAGGCGGGCTCCATCTTGCACCTTTGTGTGGACCCCGGATGCTAATCCATGACCCATGGGGCAGGGAAGGAGCTCACGGTCTGTCCCCAGTGTTCTCTGTGGGGGCGAGGAGCCCAGGGCTGCCCAGACCATGGGCAGAGCCCCACTGGAGTCTGGGTTCCCTGCAGGTGCTGATGTCATCCCCCTACGAAGGGGAAGGGAGGGGGATAGCCATGCTCAACCTTCTGAGGACCCTGAGCCACAGCATTGCACCCTCCATGGCCGACATGTGGGAGTTGGAGATCCCACTGCTGATCAAGTACCTGGAAGGTGAAGTGCCCTCTCAGCGTGCAGACTGGGGTACTAATTATGTGGCTTGCACACCAGGAGGCGAGGCTATGGTAGACCAGCACAGCCTATTTTGGTCCTTGGGAAGGTGGGGAGGGAAATATAGCGTGTGGTGAGCATGCCCCATGGGGGGCTTCACAGGCCAGGCTAAGGAGGTGCCTCAGAGGGGAGCAGCAGAGAGTAACATGTGTGATCCTTCTTTCTGCAGAACATACTAAGTTTACATGGAATCAGGAGACTTGGGCGGACAAGCTGATTCAGGTAAAGAGGTGACCCCGCCTGCGGAGGCTGGGGAGGATGGATGGGAGGGCACTTGGTGGGGTTGGCATGTGGAGATTTTAGGAGTCCCTAAAGGACACACTCTCCTGTTAGAAGATTCGGGGGGTATGAAGCTTTCCACAGCTGTGTCTAGCAGCGGGGAGAACAGAGGGCCTTCCATTCTGTGACACCAAGTACTCAGGAAATCGGCATATGGCTGACATCCTTCCCACCATCTCAAAAGCCACAGCTGTTCCCCAGACCCCCAGGCCCCCAGAATGTTAGCACTGGATCAGGACTTTATGGGTCCAGTGATTCACAGATTGGGGAGGGTGTTAGAGAAGGTGGGTCACTACTCAGTACCACACAGCCTTACTGGAGCACTGCACACCAATGTCATCTGCCTCCCCAGTTTCTGAGACTCTCCCTCAAGAAGACTCGGGGTTCCAACTGGAGCCTGCGTCTGGCCAAAGAGCTGAATAACCAGATCGAGAGCTTTGACAGCCCCTCCCTGGAGAAGGTTGGTCCCCACATCAGCTGTGTGAGAGCAGCTGTACCCACGGCTGTCTACAGGGTCCTGGGAAGAGAGAAGTGGGGTCTAGACCAGTGGGGTTTTGTATTGTGTATGTGTGTGTGTTTTTAAGAACCTGCTTGTTGAAGCTGGGCAACCTCTCCTCCAGTCACCAGCTTCCCCATCCTTCTCACCTCACTCTCCACCTGAAGTTGTCTGATATCAGAGTCCAACAGGCACGACTGAGATGTCTGAACAGATTTTGGTAGACAGGGAAAGGGTGAGGATGACATAGAGCCACAGAAGGCTAAAGGAGTCTCCAGGTTCTAGCTTAGCAGTAAAGAAGATAAGGCCAAAATTAACATCAGAAATCATTATCTTCCTATATACAAAAAAATACAATGCAATATAATGAAAACATAGTCAAAGGACCAGTGCAATGTAAAATATATAATCAACATATCTTCAATCATGAAATATTAAGTATGCGAAGAACACAAAATTGCAAGGGGAGGCAGGGGAGCTAAAAGAAGCCCCAATCAAATAGATGCCACCTCTTGTTCGTAAATAGGGTCTCAATGTTGTAAAGGTGTCCATTGTTCTCAAATTAATCTGCAACATAATTTCTCCCAAATTCCCAGAAGGAGTTTTTATGGAAATTTGACAATTTTATGAAATGTTACAAGATTCTTTTAAAGTTCATCTGAGTGGGAAAAAAAGTAAGAGAATAGCTAAAAACATATTGAAAATGAAGCAGGATAAGGAAGGATTCACTGTCCCAGAGCAAAGACTGAAGTGTACTAAATAAAATAAAACCGTGGGCCAACCAGAAGAATTCATGGGGTGAGTATTTGTATGATCTTAACATGGAATAGACCTTCATATGCATGAAAAGAAACCAGAAAAGACAAAGGAAAAGAAAGACACTTTCCTCTATGAAAATGAAAATTTTCTGTGTGACAAAACAAAATTATCATAAATAAAATCAAAAGGGAAATGAGACATGGGGGAAAGAGACCACCGAAAGTGACCTGCCAGTTGATTCTTCTGATACTCGTTTGTTAAGAAGTGAGCCTTAGACTACGCTTCCTGGTTCTACCACTTCTTGCTTGCTTTCTCATCTCTCAATACTATAATCATAGTTACCTTCTACAGTTGTGTGGATTAAATGTGGACTTCAAATATATACATCAATGAAAACAAAATAGGAGAATAACTGAACAGGAGATGGGGAAAGAATATAGACAGAAATTCCAAGAATGGATCTTGAAACTATGCAAAGGTGATCTACAAGACTAATAAAGAAATAAATGAAAATGGGAATGTCCCACCTCTCACTGGTAATGTCCGATTGAGGGGGAGAATGTGGGAAAATGGGTCCTCTTGGATTAGTTGGTGGGAGTGTAAATTGTTTCAATTTGTATAGGAGAGAAATTTGGGCCCCACTATTTGTAATATGCTTGTCCCTGTACATACAGTCCAACTGCCCCTGAACATTTATTTTAAAGACTGTACACTGAAGTTCCATCTGTCCTCTGACATTCTAGAGCTTCCTGTACCGGGCGTTGGGCTTCACCTTGGCCACAGGCCTGGAGGCCGACAAGGTGGAGGTGTTGCTGCTGGAGCTGCTGTACAAGACCGACTACAGCAAGGACTTTGACCGAGAGGTGAAGGCACCCTGCAGCCCCCTCCTATCTGTCAGAGCTCTCTGGACCCTCAGGGGATATGGCATATGCATGCACGCACGCATGTGTGTGCATGCATGTGCACATGTATGCACACGTGTATGCATTCATGTCTCTGTGTGTACCTGTGCGTGCGTGCGTGTGCATGTGTGTTCCTTTGTATATATACGTGTACCCATGTGTGCATGTGTGTACTTGTTCATGTGTATACATACACACGTGTGTGCACCCATGTATGTGCATATGTGTATGTGTGTATGATGGCTCCTCCTCTGCCCCCTGCCCGCCCCCTCACCCCAGCTGACTGGGTCTCCCCACAGGGTGTGATTCTGTGCTTTGGCCTGTGCGCCCAGGGCCAGGTGAAGACTGTGCTGAGTGTGCTTCAGGACTTTGAGGAGAGGATTCAGGAATCAGAGGAGTCCTGGCAGATCGGTGCTTGGCGGGTAAGGCTCCTTCTCTCTACAACCAGGTTTCTAGGGGCCTCTTAGAGCAACAGTGCTCTTAGCATTCATACCAAGGTGTTTACCCAATCACAATAAGAACCTCTCTTCTGACCATTATAAACTTTTGAACAATAATAGATACAGAGGCAGAGCTGCCTCAAACATATTGTCAAAGTAGCATCGGGAAGGCCACAGGCAGACTAAAAGCGAGACAGAGGGGAGAGCATCCGAAGGACTTGTACGCATGCCTATGAGCACAATCAAGGGGCGTAAGCCTCTGGGGGGTAGGGGAGGCCAGGGGATTGTCAAGGGCGGGGAAAAAAAGGACACATATGTAATACCCTTTGTAATACTTTAAGCAATAAAAAAATTAAAAAACAAAAAACAAAAACAACAACAACAACAAAAAAAACCCCTCTCTTCTTGCCTGGCCAGTGTGGCTCAGTGGTTGAGCATTGATCCATGAACCAAGAGGTCACGGGTTCGATTCCCCGTCAGGGCACATGCAGGAGACAACCGATCTATGTTTCTCTCGTATGGATATTTCTTTCTATCCCTCTCCTTTCCTCTCTCTCTCTCAAAAAAAAATCAATAAAAACATTAAAAAAATAAAGAACCCCCCCTCCATGTCTCCTATCCTCAAAATGACTGTGATCTGGAGGCCACCTCCAACAGAGCTTTTGCTGTTGGACAATTTAAAGAACACAAGGTGGGCCTTTCCAGAACCCAGATATTTCACAGGAGTCTGAGCCTTTAGCTATTCATGATGAGGGTACCTGGGTGCAGGCTAGCAGTGCAGGGTCCCAAGCCTCGTCCAGCCCCACTGGGTCTGAAGAAGTGTAGGTGCTTTCCACGTGTTGGGAGCTCTGCCTCAGTGAACCAATGGGGCTTGGATGGAGGTGGTATAGACGAGAGCAGTGAAGCTTGTCCAAAGGCGTGCATTAGCCAGTGGTAAAGCCAGGCATTGGACCCAAGCAGCCATGGCCAGCCTCTGGTCCAGCTTCCTGCTGCAGGGCTGGGTGCCACAGGTCGGCGGAGGCCCAGTGGGCAGTCATCTGGAGTCACTGATGCCTCAAGCTTTGGCCTTGACCTCCACCCTTGCCCTGGGGTCTAGCTGTTTGGATGGAGAGTGTCTCTCAACCTGCTCCACAGAGCAGGACCTGAGACCTGGATTTTTATTTGCAGCCTGGCAGGGTCCAGCGGCCCCCAGCCTCACGTCCACGGAGGGTTTGGTGGCCTCTGACACCTCCTCTCAGGAGAGCAGGGCTGAGGTGTCTGTTCCTGCTGGATCCCCAGCGTCATGAGAGCCCCTGGCCCAGGGCAGGTGCCTGGCAGGTGGGGGTATGAGGGCATGCACAGCCTGACTCTGCTTAGGAGTCTCCACACAGCCAACTACTCATAGCTAATGGGCAGTCTGACCTTGCTCTGACTTACTCACCACGCTACACCCAGGGCTCAGCATGTTGTAGGTGCTCAATAAAAAAGTATTGAATGAACGACTGTTTTAGGCACAGTTGGCTAACTCAATGGCTCTTTTGGTCTTGTAACCAGAGACGATCCGAGAGCAGCGGGGGCTGACCCTGCTCGCTCCTAGCAGGGCAAGTTGAGCACATTACCCCCACCCAGCAGGTCTTTTCCTTGTCGTTGGCCTTGCAGAAGGACCACCCCTGGAGGCGGGAGACAGTGAAGAGCGCTCTCATGGTGATGTACAGCTGTGTGGCCTTGCACTGCCACTGGCAGATGCTCCTCACTCATGTGGACACCCCCATCACCGCCAAGATCATTCACCACTACACCAGCAGCTCCCAGGTAACCCAGGAGGACACAGACCCACCGTCAGTGCCCAGGAGATGCCCTCCTTTAGCCAGGCGGGCAGAATGTCACCCTGCATTCCTCTCTGGGTGGTGGTGAAGCCGGGAGCTGGGTCCAGGCAGCCCATGGCCCACATGGAGACATCCAGGAGTCCTACGTGACTCCCAGCATTTGGGAGGCCCATTGCCCCAGTCTGTGCTATTTTTTTGCTGCAGGAGGATGTGGTGTGTAGCCCCTCCCTCAAGTGCTGGGAGGGGTGAGCATGGGTCCTCAGAAGTCACAAGATGAGCCCCCCTTTCCAGTCTCCCTCCCTCCCTCTACCCTAGCCTCTGCCCTCCACCCCAGACAGCTGCCTCTTGGCCTTCCATAAGGGACAAGATGTGGGGTTGTCTTCAGAAATGCAAAGGGACTAGCTACTTTCTTTGAATAACAAGGAAGGGAAAACACAGAGAATGAAGCACATATTATTTTGTTATTATTTTTTAAATTGTAGTAAAATACCCATAACCTAAATATTGCCATCATGACCCTGTTAAGTGGCATTACGTACATTCACGTAGTTGTGCAGCCATCACCACCATCCATCTCCAGCACCCTTTGTCCTTCAAAACTGAAACTCTGCACCCATCAAATGACTGCCCAGCCACCCCTCCAGCCCCTGGCAGCCCCGTTCCACTTCCTGTCTCTGAGTCTGACTGCTCCAGGTACCTCGTGTGGGCAGAATCATCCAGTATTAAAATGCCCTCAAGATTCATCCATGTTGTAAAAGCAGAGAGGTTTTATCTCAATAACTTTTATCTCCCATGACACACAGGGCTTGGTGCCCCTGGCCAGTGAGGGTGCTCAGTGACCGGCACCGCTGCCCTCAGGTGCAGGTGTGGGGGGGGGGGTCTGGCCCACAGCCCCACCGCGTGGCAGGTGCTCTGTCAGTGGCTGAAGGACAGCATGAGGCTGGCTGTCTCTCCGGGTGGTGGAAGGAGCATCCTTAGGCGGCTGCAGGGTCCAGGCATGAAGACTGTGGCTGGGGATTCTTGGACTCACTCACAACACGCTTCTTCCATCCCGCTGCTTGGTCTGCGCACAGGACATCTGCCTCAAAATGGCCTTCATGAAGAGCGTGGTGCAGATCTCGAGTGCCATCGAAAACCTCAAGGGCCCGGGGGACTTTCAATTTGCCCAGAAGATGACTCTTACTGCCATTATAGTGGTAAGCTGGGGGCCTGGGGCCTGGGACCTGGGCAGTGTGGGGTCTAACTCTGCAAGTTCCTGAGGGCGTCTGAGGGACGAGGGGCCTCCCGGGTCTCTGAAGCCCATTCTGTCTCAGTTCTGCTGTGATCCAGCTGTAGGAGTTCTGAGATGAGAGTCTCATATCTGATAAAGGGTTTCATAGCCAGGAAACAGCCCGGCTTTGTGTGCCCCTGAGGGGGTGGGTTCAGGGTGGGGACACACAGGTCCACCAGCTCAGCCCCATGTTGCCCCAGCATTTCTCTGTATGTAGGAAGGACCTCTGGGCAGGTGTCGGCTGCAGGCAGAGCTTCAAACTATTTTTGCACAAAACTTTGATAAGATCTAGAAAATGTCACCCAAAGGCAAGAAGCAGTGACAGGTGCTGATGGAGGTTGTGGGACAGCCACTGCCCTGGCCCCAGACCTCCCCATGCCCTGCAATGCCTTAGCCCCAGACACCGCTCCGGCTGAGTCTGAGGCAGTTCAGGAGGGAAGTGAGATGTGGGTGGTACAGGAGGCCCTGAGAAGGAAGCGAACGTGACTTTGGCTCTTGCCTGGACCAGAAGCTCTGTGCATGTCATTTCACACCAGTCACAGGACTGCCGAGTCCTCATTTTACATGTAAGGGAACTTGGTCTCAGGCAGGAGAAGTGGTTTTCCCAGGATACAGTAGAGTAATGCATACCTGAGTGGGAATCACACATCCATCTTGAGTCCCACACCTTTCACCAGATTTTGCCCTTCCCCGAAAATGGCAAAGGCCAAGTGATCCTAAAAATGTCAGGTTTTCCTGGCATTAGTGCTGGGAGTACTGCCACCATCAGGGCCCCTGAGATTTAAGGGCCCCATCCTTCCTGGCCTGGGCCTCTGGGTGGCTTGGCAGCTCACTGCCCTGCTCTGCCGGGCAGGCGATCATCAAGGCGGAGCCGACCGACAATCTGGTGTCTCCCATGCGCACCATGGCCATGGATGCCCTCCTGCACCTGAGGTGAGCTGGGCCCCTGCGTGTGCCCCAGGCACCTCTCCTGGGCAGATGCAAACCATCCCTCGGCGCTCCTTGGTGCAGGTCTGCCTCCGTAGCAGGGGTCTTGGGTGGCAGCTCCCGGGCAATGGGCCATCCTGGAAGATAGGAGTCTGCTTCCACACATCTTGTCCATAATTCTCAACAATATTTCAGGCTGTGCTCTTCTCCTTGGATGGGAGGTGACAGGCCAGGCTGAGGGACCCCACTGGTGCACAAATTTGTGCACCAGGCCTCTAGTATATGCATAATCCATGGACAGACAATAGTGTGGTGAAGGCCTGGGGAGGGGGCAGGAGAGGGGTGGAAGATGACAGGAGTTGGGGGAAAACTGTAATATATTGAACAATAAAGATACATTTAAAAACAAAGAAAGAGAATGGGCTAGATATCTGAAGCAGCTATGTACAAACCTGGAGGGGTTATCAAAACACAGATGGCTGGGCCCTAATCCCCAGAGTATTTGATTCAGTAGCTCTGAGGTGGGGCCATAGAATTGGCATCTGTATATATAAAAGCCAAGCAACTGGAACAATGGAACAACCAGAATGACCAGTCACTATGACGTGCACTGCGGAGGCCAACCAGCCTGATCGGGGCTCCGATTGGCCTCCCCCAACTTCCCACAGCCCCTACCCCTGGCTGGCCTGGCTCCTGATCCGCCCTCCCCACCCCAATCGGGAGCGGGCCTGGCTGGCCAACCTCCCGTGTCCCCTCCCCCCGCCAGCTCTGCCTGATGGCCCCCATCAGGGCAGGCTGGCCAGCTCCCACCCATGCACGAATTTGTGCACTGGGCCTCTACTTTCTAATAAACTCTAAGGTGACCTACTATTGCTGGTCCACGTATTACATTTGACCCTGGGCTAATACCAACTTGGAAGGCAGAGTCTATGGTTGTGTTCTTGGAGGAGCAATGGAATGTTTCTGAGCAGGAGATGGACAGGGTTAGAGACACCAAGTAGGAGAGGTGGCCTTGGATCCTTGGTTCTGCCTCTCAATCCCTGACATAGTCACTGGACACTGATGGCTGAGCAGAGCACAGACCCCTGGGGAGGGTGCACACCCCCAGCCAGGAAAGCTGGTCTCTCTCTTGATCTGTGACATGCCTCCACCCCAAGGCCCTGCAGGAGATGGTGCACATGAGTTGTCTGGCAGAGGGCCAGGAGCCCGGGATGTCTACCCCTCCCAGTGGGATCTCAACTTCCACTGACCACTCCTTCTGTCACTTTTTCTTTCCTTAGCAAAGTGAAGCCTTTCTACTCCACAGAGGAAAACAGTGAGCTGATGGATATCAGTATACATTCTGTAATTTCTCTCCAACCCCCAGGAAAGGACAATGAGTCCATTAAGGTAGGTCCCTCTGAGCCACCTCATTTTCTGGGTCAGGACCTGGAAGTTTACTTTAACATGAATAGTGCTGAGAGCCCACCATCCTGAACCACCCATCTGTGGTTAGAGGCAGCAAAGTGCAGCAGGTTCTGTTTGTCAGTGTAAGGTGATGCTAACTGCTGTAACAGATAAACTCTGAAATCTCTGTGGTTTAACAACATGAGAGCGTAGTTCAAATTGGCAGTGGGGGTGGGGATAGAGCTGCTTTACACAGTTATTCAGGAGCCCTGCCTTCTTCAGTGCCTGGTTCCAAAGGTCTGCATGGGTATTGATATCCATCATGGAGAGGAAGAAAAAGAGTATGGAGGATTTATGAACTACTTTGCTCACCTTCTATTGGTCAGAACTCAGTCACATGGCTCCACTTAAATATAAGGGGTGCTGGGAAATGTAGTCCCAGACTGGAGAGCTATTTTCCAGGAACACTGTTGGAAAAGAAGGACAAATCTTTTGTGGTCAGGTAGCCATCTGTGCCTCCAGGGCCTGGCCCTGGATGAAGAGTCAGGAGAACTGGACTCTAGATCAGTTTCCTCCTTTGTGAAACGGGTTCCTCTTAAGAAGCTGACTTTTACACCATGTGAGAAGACAAGTGTAAAGCACTCAATTTGAGCAAAAGTAAAAGAGCTGTTTATCTGATCATCTTACACTGTGCACCCTCCTCATTGCTGCCTGGCTTTTCCCTCTCTTGTCATAGACCCTGTACATGAATGCCCTGTGTGTCCTGCAGCAGCTGATGGAGGGCCTTTTGCAGAGGCAGATGGACCCCAAGGGCCTGCAGGAGATGGTGCATGTGAGTTGTCTCTCAGAGGGCCAGGGATGGCCACCTCTCCCAGGAAGCTGGCCTGAGGGCCAGACTCTCTGTGGAAAACAGGGGTATGAGTTAAACATTGTTTTGGTAACTTTATTTAGATAAAATTTAAAATTTGCTGAAAAGTTGCAAATATAGTAAAAAGAACTCTTGTATACCTTTCACTCAGATTTACAATTTTTAATATTTTGCCACATTTTTCTCTTCCTCATTACACACACAACACACACACCTTTTAAATCATAGACAGTTGCAGATATTAAGAACAAAAATAGTCTCTTTTTTATTTCTTATTTTTTTAAGCCTCACCTGAGGATGTTTTTTATTGATCTTGGAAAGAGGAACAGAGAGAGAGACAGAGAGAGAGAGAGAGAGAGAGAGAGAGAGAGAGAGAGAGACATTGATCCATTGCCTCCCATCAATGCCCCAACTGGAGATTGAACCCACAACCTAGGTATGTGCCCTGGATGGGAATTGAACCCTTTTGATGTACAGGATGGTGCTCCAACCAACTGAGCCACCCTGCCAGGGCAAGAATAGTCTCTTATATAACAACTAGAGGCTCAGTGCATGAAATTTGTGCACTTGGGGGGGGGTCCCCTCAGCCCAGATTGCAAGAGGGCTCAGACCAGGCCGAGGGACCCCACCAGTGCATAATTGAGGCTGGGGAGGGATGTGGGAGGTTGGCCAGCTGGGGAAGGGCTGTGGGAGGGCTCCAGGGCATGTCCAGCCCATCTTGCTCAGTCCCCATCAGCCAGACCACAGCAGCAAGCTAACCTACCAGTCGGAGTGTCTGCCCCCTGGTGGTCAGTGCACGTCACAGCGAACGGTTGAGCAGCCTTAGCATATCATTAGCATATTACACTTCGATTGGTTGAATGGCCCACCAGACGACCGGACACTTAGCATATTAGGCTTTTGTTATATAGGATAATGATCAAAACCAGGAAATTTAGCATTGGTACAATGCTATATTCTAATCTATGGTCTATAGCGGTGGTTCTCAACCTGTAGGTCGCGACCCCTTTGGGGGTCGAACAACCCTTTCACAGGGGTCACCTAAATACATCCTGCATATCAGATATTTATATTATGATTCATAACAGTAGCAAAATTACAGTTATGAAGTAGCAATGAAAATAATTTTATGGTTGGGGGTCACCACAACATGAGGAACTGTATTTAAGGGTCGCGGCATTAGGAAGGTTGAGAACCACTGGTCTATAGCAGGCTTTACTAATTGTTCCATTAATGCTCTTTATAGTAGCTATTTTCTACCAATCCAGGATCCAATCTGGACATGCATTGCATTTAATTGTCACGTCTCTTTAGTCTCCTTCAGTCTGGAAGAATTCCTTAGTCTTTGCCTTTCATAACTTGTCATTTTTGAAGGGTAAAGGTAGCTTTTTAAAAAATTAGGTTGTTTGCTTTCTTGTTATTGAGTTTTCAGTTTTTATGTTTTCTAGATGCAAGTCCTTTATTAGCTATGTAATTTGCAAATATTTTCTCTCAGTCTGTTATTTGTCTTTTCATGAATTTCACAGTGTCTTTTGAAGAGCAAAAGTTTTAAATTTTGATAAAGTCTAATTTATAATTTTTTTTCTTTTATGGATCATGGTTTTGGTGTCATATCTAATAAACTTTGCCTAACCCAAGATCACAAAGATTTTCTTCTAATACTGTATAGTTTCAGGTTTTACAATTAAGTCTATGGTATATTTTGTGTTAGCTTTTGTATATGGTGAGATGTATGGATCAAAGTTTATGTAATTTTTGTATGTTTGCACACAGATAAGCAATTGTTCTAGCATTGTTTGTTGAAAACACTATCTTTTCTCCACTGAACTACCTTTGCACCTTTGTCAAAAATCAATCGACCATGTATGTGTGGCTCTAATTCTGAACACTTATTCTGTTCCAATGATGTATTTGTCTATCTTTACATTAGTGTCATCCTGTCTTGATTACTGTAATGTTATGATAAGTCTTAAAATCTGATTGTGTGGGCCCACTGACTTTGTTCTTGGCTGCTGCATCCCACAAACATTGATATGTCATGTTCTAACTTTATTTCAGTTCAATATACATTTTAATTTCTCTTTTCATCTTTTCTTTGACCCATGGGTTATCTAGAAATTTTCAAATATTTGAGAATTGTCCAGAGGTCATTCTGTTTTTGATTCCTACTTTAACTCCATTGTAGTCTGAGGACACACTTCGTATGATTTGAGTCCTTTTACATTGCCTGAAACTTATTTTGTTGTCCAGGTTTGGTCTACCTTCCGCGAATGCCTTGTGTGCACTTGAACACTATCCTGCTGTGTTGGTCAGAGTATTCCTAAATATGAATTAGGCCAAGTTGGTTGCCAGTGTTGTTGAAGTTTCCTGTATCCTTCCTGATTTTCTGTCTTGTTCTATCAGTTACTGAGAAAGAGGTGCTGAAACCTCTAACACTCTGGCTTATTTATTTCTCCTTTCACTTCTATCCACTTTTGCTTCCAGAACTATTAAGCTCTGTTAGTAGATGCATGAATGCTTAGGTCCTGGAATTCAGGGTGGGCTGTGCTCCTGGCCCTTGCACTGATGGGCAAACATTTGGAGCAAGGCCCAACACACTAATTAGTCAAGAGCCATCTCGGTGAGGATGCTGGAGGGCACGCTCTCTTCCTACAACCTCATCACCCTAGTAGTGGGGCCTGGGAAGGAAACCAGAAGTGTCTAAAACTATCTAATAGCATTGGAAATCGGATTCTGAGTAGGAGGGATGAGGTGGGGAATAGTTGGCCAGGAAAGGGCTGGCCCTGGGGTTTTAACGCCCTCTTCTGGTTATGGGCTCCATCTATAGCTCCTGGAAAAGTGGATCTTGTCCGAGAAAGAATGGGAGCGGGAGAAGGCTATGAACCTGCATCTTTGTCTCATGCAGAGCTACATCCAGAGCATCGGCGTCTGCGTGAGTACAGGAGCACCAGCCCCCCGCCTGGTTCTGCCCCCCACCCCCAAAGAGTCCTGTGGGAAGAGGTCGCCTCACTTGGGAAAGGCAACGAGACCCCTGGTGGGGCCAACCTGGCACTCTGGGTGGGAATGAGGGAGAGAATGGGCCGAGGCTTGCAAGTATCTAGGTTTTGTGGGTCCTGAAGCTCATACCATGATGAGAACCCTCTCTGAGAAAAAGGATACACAATTATGAACACCACATTGGTTAGAAAAGTGCATATTTACTTAAAATGAGAAAATAAGTTACTAAACATTGCAAATAATACAAAGCTTGACAAGTACCACAAACACCTAGAAAAGCAATGAGGGGTTTTCGTTGGTTACCCGTCTGACACAGCTTGAGGAGACCTCTCTTCAGAATCCAGGGGCCTGAGGGTAGGTACCCTGCCCCGTCACACGGCTAGTAAGGGGGGAAGCCCAAAGTTGAACTGAGGGCTCAGTTACAGGAATGAGATAGGTGCCTGGACATAGAGCCTAGGCCTGAGGTCAGCCAGACTCCTCAGATCCTGGCTGCTTGGCCTCCAGGGGCCCAGCTGTGGGGCTCAGGAGGCAGGAATGTGGGCAGCAGTTGGACAGTGGCATCTTCCAACCCTTCCCAGACAGGGGCGGTGTTTTCAGAGCAGGGTTCGCCCTCTCTGGCTGCCCATTACCCTGTCCCTGGGCAGCACCAGGTGTGTGAGCGGACAGAGTGTGAGCCTTAAGGCCTTCTGCCCCTCAGATCCCCCTGAAGCTGGGGCAGTTTGGCACACTGATTGGACTCATTGCCCCATGCACCTGTGACTCCAACAAAAGAACTCGCCTGGCCTCAGCGGACGTCCTGTCCAGCCTGCTGGATCTGCATGGTATGTGGAGGGTGGGACCTCACAACCAGCCTCTCCAGGCTGGGAGGAGGGATGACACCAGGGCTGTCAGCTGTGGGGCTGTCCTTGGGGGGTGGGGGGGGGACGACAACCTCTCTGTACAAATAAGGTTGACCAGAGAGACAACAGAGGGTGCAGAGCTCATTGAGAGACCACAGAAGCTTCTGGAAGGAGAGGCTCATTAGTTCAGCATAACTCACTGCGGGCATGTGTTGGTTACTGAGGGCCCCACTGGCACAAGGCCAGCTCACAGATACCAAGGAGCCAGCAAAACTGGCCAGAGATGAGCTGAGGGGAGAATGCAGTGTGGTGACCTTCAGAAGGGGAGAGGTCACCTCTGGTGTGGCGGCTGGTGGGGCATCCATCACAGCAGGGACTGCTTGAGCTTGTGCAGAGATGGTGTGGGGAACAATGAGAGTAAAGGCATGTGGGACAGGGTGTCTAGATGCTGTGGTCCAGTCCCTCAGAGCCAAGGTGCCCTGAGAGCCAGGACAGGTGGCCGCTGTGACATAGCCTGTGACTGGGCCTTCTGTGCTGACTGTGTCTGAAACTACTCCCAACAGCAAGCCAGACCTGCTCTTCATGGGATGCGTGCAAAGAGTTGGAGCTTGCGAGATGCAAGCAGGACCTCCAGGGCTTGGAGGTGGAGAAGATTTTCAGTGCGTCCTCCAGAATTGCTAAGGTGATGATCCAGGAAGCTTCTGTGGGCTGCTGGGCTGTTCTCCCAGTGCCTGGATCACCTCTGGGGGCAGGATCTTGCTCAGCCTGGCCACACAGTTTCCATCCTCTTCTGGGAGTCACAGCTTCTGTGGCCTTGGTCCAACTCATGCCATCTGTAAATGGCCTACAATATGTGAGGTCCCCATGGGGGTTTCCTGGCTCACAGTAGGTGTTAATAGTCCCTGGCTGTCTTCCCTCCTTCCTTGTGATGTGCTACACTGAGGGTGGAGGGGGCCCCAGAAAGAACTGAACATGAGGCCCAGCACACAGGCCTTGGCTCATGGGAAGGCTGATGGCATACTTGTGCCTGAAATTGCCCAGAGCCACCCAAACTCAGAGGGCAGAGGGGACTTCCTGGAGGAGGGGGCTTGTGTAGTGGCAGGATGGATCAGAGGGCTTCAGGGCTCAGGGCACACTCTGAAAGAAGGCTGCAAAGACAGGTCAGGGAGGGTTTGGGGTGAAGCTTCCTGTGCAGGGTTCAGGCAGGGCTGGCCAGGTGATGGGGAGTGGGAGGTGCATCCTGGAGGCTTTGGAAAGCCCTGTTGAGCCATAGGAGGCTTGGAATAGAGA
>NW_005871051.1:28595757-28598187 GCF_000147115.1 Myotis lucifugus
GGTTTAACTTACCCACCCGTCCAGTTGGGTGAGAGTCTTACGAGGAGGGGTGCGAGGGCGAGAGACCCCTGAGGGCCAGGCTGCCTTGGTGATGCCCGGCCCCTCCCCAGGTGGCTGAGATCCTGGGTGCCATCTTGGTCCACCTGCCCGTGGTGGATCACCAGGAGGTGCGGCGCCACCTCATCGAGGGCATTCTCCTGTTGGCCCACTACCACCAGGAGACGGTCCTCACGTCGCTCCTGAGGCAGCCCCTGCCCATGCAGAGGTAGGTGGTGGGTGCCCTGGGTGGGGGGCCAGGGGCTTCTGTGCAGCCCAGACCGTGCCGTACTTACCAGAGGACCAGGACCTTGAGTGGTGCCTTGTCTGACCCTCTCCCTGTATCTCCCGTAGGAGGTACAGCCTTTGGGGAACCATGGACACAGCTTTGTGAATTCCAGCAGGCAGTTTTTGCATCTCCTTGTCCAATTTGATCTTGTTGGACTTGTCTCTTTGGCCCTTCAGAACCCACTAGGACCTTACCTCCCTGTACCTGTGTAACCAGGTCCTTCAAGTCAGGGGTCCCTTCCCTTCTCAGCAGGGCCACAGGCTTGGACTTGGGGATCAGGAAAGCTGCTTCATTGTAGCCTGGCCTCACTCCCTCTCCTGTGGAATATGGAGATGAAGCCTCTTCCTCAAAGATGTGCTGGGAGGAGTAGGGACGAGGACACTGGTTAGCGGCCTAGGACCAGCCTGACTCAAATCGGTCACTTGGAGGCTATTACTGGATGTCATCCATAGGTCAGCAAACAGTAGGCCTGGTGATCACCTAGCCATGGAGCGTGGCTTCTCAGGGGTACCATGAGCGGGGCACAGAAAGGTGGCTGAGCGTGGAGTCGGGGACCTGGGCTCACGCCAGCTCCCTGAGGTGCAGCCTCAAGTCCATCCACTACTCAGGGGGCTGCTGGGGTCCAAAGAGGTTCTTATCTGCCAGGGCACATGGCAGGTAACCCACAGTCCTTGTCCCCTGTCGTTGGCTAGCCACCTGGTGGAGGTGTGGCTGGCTGTGGCGGAGAATGTACCCTTTGCCCGGTTGATGCTCCACGGGCTGATGGGCCGGCTGCAGTCCCGGTTCACCCCCAGGGCCAACGCCACCTCCAAGGCTGACATCTGGCGCCTGGCTGCGGTAGACCCTCTGATGGTGAGTCGCAGGGGCAGGCCCCGGGGCTCCTCGGGGGTTCTGAGTCGGAGCCCCGATGCCTCCTGTCCTTCTCTCTGCAGACCCTCTGCACCATCCACCTTCTCATCGAGAAGATGGACAAGGACGACAAACTCCCGGACCTCCTCCCGGACCTCATCTACACCCTCCTGATGCAGCTGGGCAGCAGCCAGGGGCCGGAGGCAGTGTCGCCCGCCCTGAAGACGTGGAGACTCATCCACACGGGGACCCTGCCCGAGGAGATCAACCTGCAGAGGTGCTCTCGAGGGCAGGCAGCTTGGGGTGCAAGGCAGTGGGCTTGGGTTACACGTGACCTTGGGCTGCCTCTTAGAAGTCACCTCCACCGAGAGGCCCTCAGCATCCCCTCCTGTGGGGAGAGGTTTCTGGAACCTGATCTTACTCACAACACTCCCTCACATGGGTCCAGCACAGTGTGGCTTTCAGAGTCTGCAGACCCAGTCTTAGCCCCTTGAGCTGGGCCCAGCAGGGGTTGGGACCCTGCTTCACAGACCTGGGTGCAGTGCTTGCCCCGCTGAGGTGCTCTGGGCATTCCTGGCAGGGCTGCCACGTCATGACATGGTCCCACCTTCTTCCAGGATCACAATCAAATCCATGCAGCTTTTGTTCAAGAGACTCGACAGTGAGCAGCTGGTCCACATGCTGGAAGAGCAGGGCGTGTGGGCCCTCCTGGAGAGTGGCTCCACTTTCCTGCAAGGAGCAGGCCTGCTGGCCAGGTGGGCACCCAGGCTCCCATGTGGCAGGTGGCAGGACTTGCATTGTGTTGACCTGTGTCCCGCACTTTGGGATGCAGGGCAAAGGGAATCTTTCCTTCCAAACCTTCATGCCCCAGGGCAGGAAATGTGAGGTCAGAGGTCGGTGGAGCTTGGCCAAGGCCACACAGGGCTTCTGAGCAGGTCTAGGATGGGGGAATCCAGGTCCCGATCACTCATGAGCAGCCCTCGTTTGAGTCCTTTTTATAAAAAGGTGATGGAAAGCAAGTACTTCAGTGGAGAGGAGGGGGAGGCCCAGAGTGTTAGATCTGCCCATGCGTGCCCAGCTCGAGAGCTGCTCTGCACGGGGGGGAGCTGAGA
The DNA here is from genome assembly GCF_000147115.1 of Myotis lucifugus. Taxonomy (NCBI): domain Eukaryota; kingdom Metazoa; phylum Chordata; class Mammalia; order Chiroptera; family Vespertilionidae; genus Myotis; species Myotis lucifugus. The sequence continues at coordinate 28,598,044 of NW_005871051.1, forward strand.
TGCCCTCCCTGCCCGGTGGCCTGTGCTCCCCTCCACAGGCTGTGCATTTCGGAATGCGGAGGGCTACAGGCAGAGGCTGTCGGAGCTGGTGCTCAGAGGCATGGCCTCGGAGGTCCTCAGCTGCCGTGGTCAGCAGCACAGCGA
>NW_005871051.1:28598375-28601514 GCF_000147115.1 Myotis lucifugus
GGGGCTGAGACGTGTCTTGCTCTGTGGTTAGCAGCGAGTGATGTGTGCTGTGGTGAGTGTCACAACACACAGGTGGCCGGAGGAGGCCACCTTGGGCTCTTGGGGAGAGGGAAGTGCTGGGGAGGGTCTTGCAGGAGGGCTTAGCCAGCCAGGAAGATTGGAGCAAGGGGTTAGGGCCATTGGGGCCCAGTTACCCTCCCATGCACATGGGGTGCTTCAGGGGTCATCCCTACTGAGAGGCCCTTGTTGTCCCTTCCTGATGGGGAAGAGAAGTTTCTGGAAATTGATCCAGGAAATTGGCCAAAAAACCTTGAGGAGAAATTCTATTGGCTGCACGATGCCCCATATACCACAGGAATCAAACATCGGCCTAGTGCGGGGTCCCCAGACTTCTCCTGTGAAGGGCCAGGTAGTGAATTTTCAATTTTAGTGTCACCAATTTGGTGTTTAGTTTTCTTTTGGTTTATTTAAAAAACATTCATGTGTGCACGTGCACACACAGATACACACATGCACATGCGTACACACACATGCCACAGGGGCCCCCTCGGGTTGATGTCCTGACATTTTGAGAAAGAGACTGGTGGTGGCGCTGAATCCCAGATGAGGGAAATGCATGCTTCTTGCATGGTTCTGTTTGGACACAATGGATGCAGCTCCTGCACGGGGTAGCCGCTTCATCACATTCACTGAAGAAATGAATGACGGAGTGTGTGAATATGGGTAACACTTCCCCAGAGTTTCCTACCTATTTCCTTACTGAATCCTCACGGCAACCTCACGAGGCAGGTGCTGGTCTCACCATCTTTTTACAGATGAGGAAGTGGAGTGGCCTGCCAGGGCCCCACAGTGGCAGGCGGAGGAGCCGGGACGGGCTCCAGGGGTTTTGGGCTCTGACTCTCCTCCGATTCACAGGGAGACCATTCTGTGCGCTGCATATAGTCACACGCCCCGTCTCATGACAGAAACGGGCCTGTGTTGGGGATAACTGCAATAAGTTTTCCTTTCTAGTTCATGAGCGACCCAATTCTGTACCAGGAGAGGCTGCTGAAGCCCGCCATGCAGCTGCTAGAGAAGGGCGTGGACCAGAGGGAGGAGGTCCTGCAGGTGCTGGCCCTGCGTGCCCTCGGCAACATGGCCCTGGGCGCCCCCAAGAAGGTGCTGCATCCGACCTCGACCCGGGGGCCCAGGGTGCAGGACCCAGTGGGCTGAGGGTCAGAGCTGAAGGCTCCCTGCCCCCCAACCCCTAGGTGAGGCAGTACCGCAAGCTGCTCCTGGAGAAGTGCCTATACGCCCTGAGGGATGCCCGCAGCACCAGCGTGCCCTCTGAGGGCATGGAGGCCCTGACCAAGATCCTGGCCGAGCTCCGGGAAGGGGACGTAGGGTCCTTCTTCAATGCCATCTCTGAGCAGTGCAGGTCCTTCTTTGACAATGTGAGTCCAGACGAGAGCCTCGCTGGGCCCAGGCCCTGGGTGGGGGCTGCGCAGGTGCTCAACCAGGTGAGCAGAAAGGACAGCAGGTCTCACTTGGCGCTAATGGATCAATTGGCTGAGCATGGATCTTGTAAAAAATAATCTTGTTCTGGGGCCCAGGGAACCCTTCTCCCTGCTATAAAGGAATGAGCTTTCCCTTCCAATTCCTGGCCGCCCACAAATGCTCTTTGGCCACTTGTGACATGCCGGATGGGGCCTCTGCTAGGCAGTGTGTGCCTGCAGATTCAACACAGCCCTCCTCTAGGAAGCGAAGGTCACCAACACCTGAGTTATGCCCAGTCACGGAGCCCTGGAGGAGAGACTCCGTCCTGATGGAATGATCCAGAAGGCTTCACAGGGGTCAAAACATCCAAAACGGTCCGTGGAGAATGGCTGCAGTCTTGTTGGGCTTCTAGTTCCCCGAGTTTCAGAACTGCTTTGTCCGTCTTGGCCACAGGAGAGCGAGCTGCTGCGCTTGAAAGCCTTCCTCCTGTTCAGCAAGCTGGCCAAGGTGGTCAGGGTTTCCAAGAAGCACTTCTTCAAGGGGGAAGTGAAGAGAGCCTGGGTCCCGCTCATGCTGCACTGCCAGGACCCCTGCCCTGACGCAGCCCAGGTAAGGCACCCTCGGCTCTGCGGCTCTGCGTTCCGGCCCGCTGTCCCCGAGAGGAAAGTGTTTTCTGGGCCCGCTGGCTGAGCTGCTGCAGGCTCCCCACTCCCGGAGAGCCCAGAAACCACATTCAAGGCGCCCCACAAACCGGCTTCCTTCGGGGGCTGTTTCCTTCTTCCCCTGTCACTTCCACCTATTGCCCTTTCTTCTACCAGATTCACTTTGGGGTGTTATGGTTCAGGCATGTTTAAAACTCACCTTAAACCTCACCTGCTTCCTGCGGGGCAGGCTTGTGGGGTGAGGGTGAGGGGCTCTCCCTGGCTCTGTGACCCTGTTCCTCGTCCCTCTCCAAGTCCCAGCTCCTGTAATGCTTTGGGTGGGTGGAGGGAAGGGGAGAGACCACGCCTCCTACTCTCACTGCTGCCTAGCAGGCAACACTGGCTGGCTGGGGACACACAGGTAGGGAACCTCTCACCGCACACACGGACCATGACCCTGTCCTCTGTCTTCCTATAGAAGGGGAGGTGGTGGAGAGGTGGCTGAGATCAGCGGCCGTTGTGCAAAAAACAAGTGACAAAGACACAGTTGTGGGGATATAGCTGGCTGCAAACAAGGGGTCCTCAATAGCTCAATTTTTAATTAGCACCTTAGTTCCCAGTTCTGGGGTCACAAGATAAGTCCCCTCCATCCTGCTGCTGCGAGGCCTGCCAATTTGCATGTGGGGTGGGGGTGGTCCGGGTGGCATCCACAGGGATGTGAGGGGAGGCCTGCAGTGCCCCCCTGACTCGGGACTTTGCCCTCATCCTGCCTCCCTGCCTGGGCTCTGCCTTGGGCACCCTGGTGACCCAGGACACAGAGCATCACCTCTTGGAGACTCCTTTCTTCACTAATCCTCACCTCCATCAAGGGCTCCCACTGTTATTCCACGTCTTATCAGCAACTGTCCTGTGGCCGGTGCTTCAGGGAAGGCACAGCAGATAAGTGACCGAGAGGCTTTAATGAAGGAGCCTCAAAGAGGACAGGCCAGGGGACCAGCATGGATGGGAAGTGCCAGAGGCTA
>NW_005871051.1:28601784-28618890 GCF_000147115.1 Myotis lucifugus
CCCAACCCAATCTCCTAAAAGGGAAGGTCCCAGGCAGGGCTGCTGAGGGCAAGTGGGCTGCCTTGGCCCCCAAGGGCTTTTTTATTAACGCGCATACACCCATTACCTAGGCTGGCAGGGCTCTGGTCCCAGGTGCTGTCCCAGGGCCCAGCAGCCCGCCCTTCAGCTTCCTGAGGCTTTTCCAGGGATACCCTCTGGAATGCAGCTTTATTGATGGAATGCAGCCCGACCAGCCCCACCACTCCTGTGAAGCCCCAGGTCCGCCTGACATGCCTCCTGCCACCCTGCTGTGTCCCTCCAGGCCTGTGTGGAGACCATGTATCAGTGTGTACACTTCTGGGGCTGCAAGGGCCTGGTGGACTCCTCAAGGCAAAGAGACACCAAGGGGGCTGATGAGATGGCCACTTTCCAGACGACTCTGTGCTCCGTCCTGGTGAGGAGGCTGAGGGGGGGCTCACCTGTTGGCAGTGGCTGCTCAGTGGCTTAGGGCTTAGGGTCTCAACTGCCAGAGCTGACCTTGTGACCCTGTGTTCACCTCCTAGAGGTGAAGTGTCGAGACCAGCACTGTCCTGCAGAAATGAATGCAAGCCACATGCCCATTTTTAAGTTTCCTAATAGCCATGTTAAGAAAAGGGAAAAGACAATAGGGTGGTGAAGGCCTGGGGCGGGGGGCAGGGGCAGGGGCAGGCTGGAGGGGGTCAATGGGGGAAAAAAGAGGACATATGTAATACTTTCAATAATAACGATTAAAAAAAGGGGGGGGGAGATGAAACCAAATTTAATCATAGATTTTATTTAACCCAATTGCTCCAAGTCTTTATTGTTTCAACATGTAATCAATGTAAAAATTATTAATTCAGGCTAGCCATCTTTCACGTGCTTAAGGGCCACACATGGCCATTGGCAACTGTATTGGACAGCATGGTTTCTGGACAAATATAATCTCCTCCCTGGGCCAGAGAGGCCAAAGCCAATCCGACAAGCTTCACCCTCCGATTTTTCTGCAGAATGGATAATGGAACACATGGCTGTTAACTCAGAGCAGGTTAATAACTTGGGTTGATAACCTTCCTGGTTTCCTCTGAAGGTCTATAGTGTCCAATGATGGGGACTTTGGCAGAGGAAGGAATATGAATAAGGGGCACTTTGAGAATGGAGAAAGTCACTTAGTAAATCATCCCAGGAGTCCACACCCCAATGGCACTGTTTAATGCAGCAGAGGCTGCAACTTATGAGATAAAACACCTTCTTTTCCTTGAAAAATTACCCTTAAGAGAGAGTGACAATTTGCTGTGTGACCCTGGAGTCACTCGCCCTCTTGGCAGACCCTCCTGCATCAGACAGATGGCAATACACTTTGTATTCCCATCCGGGACCGCAACCGTCCCAGCTCTGTGTATCACTTGTTTTTTTGCAGACTCAGAAAAAGCCTGCTGTTCTCTACAGTTTCTTGCTAGAAACAATGCCCTACATTAAAAGTAACTTGTCAAGGATCAGAATCGCTTCCTGCAACTTGGCAGGTGAGCGGGCAGATGTCTCCTGATGCAGGAGGGACCTTGAAGGCCATGGGGTCAGTCCTGGGTCTGGAGGGGATGGGGACAGGTGTCAGGTGTCCTCAACTAACTCCTCAGACACCTGGTAAGGTAAAACCAGATCGCTCACTCACCTAATACCTGTGTGATGAGCATTTCTCTGGCTATCACTTAGGGATTATTATGAAGCAGATGTCTGAACATTATCTGAAAAAGCTGGACTTTGTGGCATTACGGAATTGTAAGTCGTGGAGACTCAACTGTAGGTGGGGAGCTTAGTGAAGTGCCGAGGGAGCAGCTTGCTGACCCTTGGTTGTGGGCTTTGTGGGGGTTGGGGGTTGTAACCAGGCACAGAGATGGATGGCCCTATGGAGGGCTTTCCAAGGAAGACAGCTTTTTGTGGGGTGGTGTTAGGAGGAGGAGGGGGCGCAATTGTTCTGGGCTTCTGCCCCATCCCCCTTCACAAACATTAGTAAAATTCTTCTGCCCTGATTCTGTCAGCGGATCCAGGCGGCAATTGGGGTTCTGGGGATCCCACTGTCCGTTAGAGAAGGGAAGCCCTGAGAGATGGCAGATGTGTGTGAAGACACAGCTCCACCTGCCTGTGGGCAAGTGCAGAGGGCAGGGGGCGCAGCCCAATGGCCAGGTCCTGACCCTCCCATTTGTGCTCTCAGCCCTCCAGGAGCTACAGTTGGACACAGATCCTGGGGTGCAGAGGGCAGCCCTGGAGACTCTCAAAATCTTGGATACCTGCAGTCAGCACCGGCTTTTGGCTTCCCCCAAAGGAATCTCCTAGGTGGCCCGAATGTGAAATGCAAACTGCCCACCCTGCCCATAGCAATGCAGACCACTTTGAATTTAGTTTGTAAGGAAAGCATTGTTCTGAGATAATCAGTGTCCCCTCCTTTCCACTGAAATAAACCTCCATTGCCACGTGGATGCAGACTCTTGGCTGTAAGGTGACGATATCCCAGAGTCAGGACAGCGGGGCAAAGGGAGAGGTCATTGTTTCTAGCAAGAAACTGTAGAGAACAGCAGCCCCAAGCATCAGAATCCACCTTCGTCTTCACTGGCATTTAGGTCCCATTCATGCTGATGGTGTCCACTGCCCATGGCTGTGCCAGGCAGAGAGCCGGGTTACTGTGCGGGCCCTGCCCCAGGGCCCCCACTCTTATAGGGAAAGGAGGCATCTACCAGCCAAATGTGACACACATTAGAGCAGCGGTCGCCAACCTTTCGGACCTCACGGACCACCGGTTGGCGACTGCTGTATTAGAGGGCACCATTCTGTACAGTTCATGGGTCCGTTATTGGCAGAGCTGTAAATTGGCTGAGATGCAAGCCCAGTCCTTCTGCCTTACCTTCCTCTGCTAGATAACAGGACATCAAACCCTGAATTTCTAGGCTCTCTGGCAGCGAGGCCTGGCCAGAGACCTCAGCACAGGCCCACTGGGTAACGGGTTGGGGTGAGCCAAGGCACGAGCAGATTGGGGCAAGAATGATAGTTTTCCTGGTAAGGAAGAAAGGTCTAGAACTGCAGGGGCCACTCCAGCCTTGGCTGAGCCAGTCAGCACCCCCTGCTAGTCCTCCTTACTGAATCACAGGGCTCTGGACTGAACATGTCTCCCCAAGTTCACACATGGAAACCCCAACCTCAGTGCGAGTGCCCGAGATGGGGCCTTGATGATGGGATTAGGGCCTTTATGACAGCGCCCGCTCTGTCTGCCATGTGAGGACATGGTGAGGAGGTGCCGCCTGCAATCCAGGAAGGGTCCTCATTGGAGCCCATGCTGGCACCTGGACCTCTGACGTCCAGCCTGAGAACCGGGAAATAAATTTCTGTTGTTTAAACCACCCAGCTGTAGTATTTTGTGCTGCGGCCTGAGCTAATACACATCGGTCATGAGGTCCCAGGGCACAGATGTGGGGGGAAAAGGGTACACATTATTATGAGGACAGTGACAGCCTAGGGAAGGGAAGACATCCAATCTTATCTAATATTTTATTTAAAATAAGAAATCCATAGCACATGGCAGCATAACAATTACTCAACCTGGGTTTGGTCACTGTGTTCTGAATATTTGAAATATTTTATTAACGAAGACATTCTGTTATCAACCGCTCCGATAAGAGTCAGATGTCATGGCTACCATGTGGCTACAAGAGTACTTGGGGAACATCACAAGAACGCTTCAATACAGCATGCTTTCCTCTAAAAACATAGAAAATGACTTTGTATGGGTGAATTGTGCTTCAATGTGCTACCTCCTGATGTGGAAGGTGCCAAGTCTCATGGGTCTGAATTTAAAAAACTAAGCAGCTGAATTTTTCCTTCAGAGATCATTGTATCCAGGGCTTAAACTTATATTTCAAAGCAAACAATTTCTCCCAGGAAATGGGAAATATAAGAGAGAATTCGGTTGGCACATCTAAATTTAGCAAAGAAAACATGAGCAAAATAGCCCCAAATACCATTAATACTTTTAATTGAGCAACCTTATTCCAATAATTTCTATACCAAGAACCTGTCAGTCATGTCAATGAAACCAATTTCATGGAAATCTGCTTTGAAGGGGAGGTAACTAAAGCAATTTCTAAGTCTTGAGAATTAAAAAAAACCACGCACACACACATAAACAGAATAAAGGGGCAGTGGGACAATACCCTAAAAAACTTGATTGTAGATTTTTAGCTTCGAGTTTTCTAACACAAAATCACTTATCTTCCATCCTGAAAGATGTGCTCTTTCCTCTAGGAAAAAAAAAAAGAGACAAAACAATCTCAGTAAAATTCCACTAGCATTCTCAAAGCCAGTCACTAAAAGCTTAACTGTTATTTATTTCAATGTCTATATATATAAATATTAGTGTGTCCACTATAGAAAATGCCACCACGCTCAATAAATATCCTAAGGCAGCAGTCGCCAACCAGTGGTTCGCAGACCACTGGTGGTCCGTGAGGTCCGAAAGGTTGGCGATCGGTGCCCTAAGGAATGTAAAGAAAAACAAACAAACCTCCCAAAACAACAACTAACAAAAACTGACATTAAGCCCTAAGGCAGAATGCAAACAGGTGGTTAAGTTGACAGGCTTGTTTTCAAATGCTGGTCCAGCAGTTATAAGACTGAAGCTGAATCCCCTATTTACTAAAAGAAAAGACAGACCTATCTAATTGAAAGGTTCGTGGGGGATTGAGGACGGCATGAAAAGGTTCACCGTGGCCTGGTGAACAGAAAGCATTCAGGTGTCAGCCTTACAATTCCTTCTGTAGCCTCAGCTCACGGAGATTTGGTCCTTTTCCTCAAGAAATTTGTAATTTAGGGAAAGAAGAAAAAGAAGGAAAATTATTAAATATGTTTATATTGTGGTTTAAGATGAAACTGCAAAGGCCTCCAGTGGGGCTTATCAAATTCCAAGGGAGCCAGGAGTGTCCCCCGGGACCACCAAGGCCGAGTTCTCCTCTGGGTCCTCTATGTCCAGGCACACATGGTCACCAGGCTGAGCCGGTGAAAAGTGAGGGGGCACTGCACTGAGCACCCAGAGGGTAGAGTAGAGGCAGGAGTGACCTGCCACACTCCCGGAGCCAGTTAGTAAGTAGGCGGCTTAAGAGGTGAGGTGCGAGCAAACCAGGGAACACGGTGTGAAAGGCACAAAAAAGGGAAAAGACAAGGAGGGAAGCTGTGTGAGGAAAAGGTTTAGGTTCAAACAAGTGGGGACGGGGACTAGGGGGATGTGACGTGTCAGGGGCTAGGAGAAGCCTCAGAGACAGCCCCGGGGCTGAGGAGTCATCTTTGGTGAAATGTACCCTTTCAACCGAGAAACAAGGTGATGGTGATGAGCGGTGACCTGTGAGAGCAAACGGAATGTGTGAGCTTCGTGCTCCCGAAGTGTCTGCCAGGAGCAAATGGCTGGGCACTGAAAGCCTCAGCCTCAGAGGACTCAGTCACCCTGCCGGTGGCCTGATCCGAAAAAGTCAAGTGGGCCTGGGGATTCCGAGCTTAAGGCCTCTGGGGCTCATTCATTTCTGCATCCACAGCGCCGTCCCACAGGTAGTCAAAGCACTGTAGGGTTTTGAAATATTTTTCGAGAAGGCGAGTCACAGGGGTCTGAACACTGAGAAGCACTAATGGGCAACGGTAGGGACAGGCCTGGGGGGAGGGGGGCGGTCTGAGGGGTGGTAGACAGTGACAACTCAGGTGGAGGGGTTCATCTCCAAGAGGAAACACACTGTCCTCTGAAAAGAGGTCATAGGGCAAACAGGCAGAGATGGGAAAACAGAAAACAGCATATTTAGGGCAGAGAGGGTCCATCTGAATGACCGCTGAGAGGCCCTCTACGGGGTTGGGGTGGGAAGGGAAGAGGGAGCTTTTATATACGCCTGACCTGCCCGCACCACTAACACACAAAATCCCATACCGCCAAGCCAAGAGTCAAGTCCCATCAGCTGGCAGCAGTGACGTGCAGGGACAGTAACACGGTCCAAATCCCGGCACACTGCGCGGCACGCTGGAAAACCCGGCCCTCCTGTGATAACACTCAACGACACACTGACTTGTCCCACCCCCTCATCTTGTCTCTGGAGAAAATAAAAGGGTGCAGCACATTCAACTTTAGCTAAGTGGTCTGCACGAATGACACTGCCGGAGGCAGAGGGCGCTGAGGTTACTGGCTGCCCTCCCGCAGCCCAGCACGTGTGAGATTCTGCACCGGCGGCTCTCAAGGGCCTGCTCCTGCTCCGTCCCTACTAGGAAATCCAGAAGTAAAACAACGCCGTGGTTTCCGGACCAATTTCTCCTTACACAGCTCTTCTCTGAGTGTAAGACGGAGAGGGTGGAAATGACACGGTTGGACAAGGACGGATACAGCATGCAAAGTGATGCATTCTGCTGGGAATCGTGTAGAACTTTCTCGGGAAGAATGCTTTTCAGCTCCACCTGGGCACATCTTACCATGAACATGTGCTTGATGTGAAGAAACAGAATTTGGGAGAGAGTTTAGAAAATGAACATGCACAGAAGAATACTGTTATCAAACAGCCACGTTTGACAAAAACTCACCTTCCTTTCCCAGTCGGGGGAAGAGCAGACCTCTTTCCCTGGCCTCGGGAAGGCCCGGCCCACCATGCGAGAGGGATCCTGGGATTCTGCCCACCTTCCACACACCTGAGGGTCTGATAAGCGGCGTCTTTTCGCGTGGGGCTGAGGCCTGCAGCTGGCGGCCAGCTCGAACCACGGGGATGGATGGGGCTCAACCGTGGTTGAGTCCCGTGAACTTCTGATGCTCCGCTGCAGTGACGATGACAACTTCCGGGGTCCCAGTAAGCCAGAGTCTGGATCTAATTTTTTAAAGAAGGCTTCTGTCTGATTCTGAACTTCCACACTTGCTTCATCTGGAGATGCTTCAGCACAAAAAGGCACCTTCGCCCGCTGAGGTGATTTTTGGCAATACTGCTGATGCAGCTGGTCAAATTTCTCCCTGATTCCATCGTAACGATCTCTTGCAGAGCCTAGAGGATGTACCCCGGGTACTGAAATAGCTTTGCTGAGTGCCGCTGACTCCCTAAGTATTCCAAGAGGATTTTCTCGGAAAAGATCAGCTGTGGGGTCAGAGCAGCCTGGGCTCCATGTGGGGTCGGTCTTTGAAAATGATGCAGATGAATCACTTTGGGGCAGGCATCTTCCTGTTTCAATAGCCCATTTGCCCAGGTTTTTAAAAGCCTCATTTAGACTCTTCACTTTTGCTTTGCTGAGAGGTCTACTTGGCCGGTGGGTTTCTAAGCCCTGGGGGCTCCGGGGGCTTGCTAGACCACTTCTGAGCACGTCGACCCCGAAGGAGGAGGAGCTGGGGAGGTAGGTCAGGCCTAGCTGCTTCCTGGGGCTTGGGCAATATTTCTGGTGAAGTTTCTTAAATTTGCTATCGAATGCCCCGTAATGATTCCCTCCCTCGCCCTGCAGCATTCTTGGTCTGGAAACTACTTTTACAGGAGAAATTAACCACTTTAATGTCATTAATCTATTTTCCCGATCAAGACGATGTGTTACACTAGAGTCCACATAAGTTAATGAAGACAACTTCCGGGGTGTTCCCTTAAGCTCCTTTGAGATTTGGAGTTTGTTTACTTCAGGAAAAGCTTTTTCCAATTTTAATCCTGCCTTCTGGCCAGAAAGATCTCGGAAGTTCTGGCTCTCTCTTAAAACCCCCGCCTCTTTCACAGGCTCAGAGCAGGGCACCAGTGTCTCCTGGGAGTCCCTCCGTGCGTGCCTGCCGCCTCTGCAATATGTTCTGTTCATTCTGCTCTTGCACCCGTGTCTCCTCCGAGAGCTCCAGTTTCGAACAATGAAGGTTTTGGTGGAGATGACGCACGAGGGCTTTGAGCTCAGCAGCCGGCTCATCGAGTGCAGCATGCCCGCATAAAGGTCGCTGATGGTCACGTTGCAAATGTCACCAGCCACAAAGGACTGGCTGCTCAAGAAGCTGTGACTACTGGTCTCTTGCAATGAGACACTGTCATTTCTGGGCACTATGACCGTGTCTGGGGAGCAAAGGCGTGAAGATGCAGCTGGCTCAAAAGGACTGTCTTCAGAGACATGGCCACAGTATCCTGGAGAAAAGCACACAGGTAATGTGTGTACGTTACCACTTCAAACAGTCTGTATGCAGAGATCATGGAACGGAAGACTGGATCATGACCATAATGGTTTTTTTTATAAAGCAATACAAAAACAAAAGAAATATTATACATATTTGGGAATAGACTCTTCCTTCTACCTATAAAAATTAAATTTCTACGTTCCACCAACCTTCCCAAAAAGAGTCTCCCTTCCCCAGGGGACAGTTTTAGGAACTTGGTTGCCTTTTCAAAGACTAACTGGGAACCAAAAAATAGTGACAGTTTGCCTACAGGGAGGGCAGAAGAAATGAGAGTCCTGAATACAGCTGTTCAGACAGCTTTGACTTTTGCACAATGTTACACATTTTATATATTAAACAAATAAATTTAAACCAACAAAGATGGGGATCACTCTGAATTAAATACAGACAGAAAAATGACCACAACTATCAAACTGATAACGAAAGAGAAAACAGAATCCAAATAACTTTGCACACAGTGTCCTGCGTGCTCCCTCAGCCGGACACCACGGCCACAATGGGTGAAACTGCACTGTGTCACTGTTCCATTGCTGGCTTATGCCCAGTTTACTGCTTTATGTAGAATTACCTGCTTTTAGGAGGCACTTGTGAAGTATTCAGGGATAATATGGATGCAAATGAACATATACCGTGTGTGTGTGTGTGCGTGCGTGTGTGTGAGTGATGACGTGTGTGTGTGTGTGTGTGTGTGATGACTAGACAAATGTGACCCAAAAAAACTGACATGTGACAAAAGTTGATTGCTAAGCACAGGAGAAGGATGTTTACGAATGAGTCCTACTTTTCTGGAGATTCAAAAAATTTCAAAATAGTAAGTTGAGATAAAGAGCTAATTAGCAATCAGCACGACAGAGTCGCAGAGGGAAAAAGCAGTTCATTTTAAACTCTTAATCTCCCTATGAAGTGCAGGTGTCTCTAACAGTTTTTGTTGACGAACCCCGCACAGTGGACGGGGATATGCCCAGCGTAAGGGGCTGTGTGGCTCTACCAACAGTGCACGGGACACGGTTCATGCAGTTTGTCACTCACCATGGGCAGGCCTGGGAGGTGAGGCCAGTGAAGGGACCAGGGTCACACATGTGTCGTTTCCGTCTCCATGATCATACTGAAATCAAAGCGTGATTTTTAACAAAGGAGTTGTCAGATGTCGGCTCTGGGCCCACTAAGATGGCTCCCCCCAACACCAGGCCCACTGGATGTGAGGGGACTGTACACCTGAGCCTGGCAGCAGCAGCGACAGGTGTGTGCCAGGATGTCAGCAGCCACTTGGCCTTACAGCAGTGGTGGGAAGAAGTGTCTTAGTAAAACCAGGGACTTTGTCCAGGTGGCCTCCAGGACACCCTGGAGAGGGCCACCAACTGCCAGGACACCACCTGCTGCCACTTTAGGATAAAGGCAAAGGCATTTCCGGTGCACCCTCTAATTCAGTGCCCTCAGACACAGGTTTTCTCTGGTCAGCAAGCACATGAAGAAAATATACATGTTCCTGCTAAGTTTGCTGCCTTTGAGGTGAAGAATTTATTCTACAAATGTACGTAATATTGGTATTAAAATGTCCTTTTTTTGCCCTGGCCGGTGGCTCAGTTGGTTGGAGCATTATCCCATACATCATAAGGCCACGGGTTCGATCCCTGTTCGGGGCTCAGATGGGAGGCAACTGATCAATGTTTCTCTCTCTCTCTCTCTCTCTCTCAAAATCAATAAACATATCTTTAGGTGTGGATTAAAACAAAAGTCCTTTATTTTATGAAAAGATATTGACAGGCTCGGGAAACTACAGAGCTGGCATCCTTACATGGACCTGTACCTTCAGCATTTTTGCTCTTCCCAGGCAAAGCTCTGGAAATGGGCAACAATAGAACTCAGGGGGCACCAGCTCTGGGAGAGGGGCCACCTCTCACAGGGCTTAGAACCTGTTCACTCAAAGATAGGGCCCTACTGGATTTCTGAGCCACCCCAGGACACAGTGGGCAACAAAGGGCACACCTGCAAGCTTCCCAGACCACATGCCCTAGAGGACCCCAAGCGTTTACTCAAGAGAAGTCTGCAAGCTTGTGAACGAAAGGACCTGGAAACAATCCCTCAAAATGCTCTTTACAGGCTCCGTAGAGAGAACACAAGCCTACACTGTTCCCAATACGTCTCTAGTCTGTGATCAATTACAGAGATACATACTGGGGAATGCATTTACCTCTGCACATCCTTTATCTTGTAGCAGTATGTCCACTTGGGTCAAGTATTTCCTTCTTAAGTCATCTTTCAAAGGGCTCCAAGGCACTGCAGGCTGGTAAAAGAGAAGTCAGCATTCTTAAGAGATTTTGGGGATGGATGAGCTCTTGGATTCTGAAACAAACTGGCAAACTGATTAAGGCGCAAATCTTTAAATGAAGTTCCTCAAAGTCATCTTTCCACTTCCTGCTGGTACCAGGACAAAGTGGTCCAGCCCCTCTGGAAATCCACCTGACCAGGAATCTGACCTTAGGGAATTTACCAGTGGAACAACCCAAAAGTTAGAAGATAAAACATGCAGGGGTTTATGACAGCATTACTAGAGCAGAAAGAAAAGTAAGTAAAACAATCTGAATATTCTTAGGTGAGTTCAGGATTCAGCTACTGAAACCGACCCCGATCTGTATGTTTTATAAGAAAAGAATTCAGAGTTCCAACTCAGGAGGCAGGAATGGTAGCCTCTCACCTGCCTCACACTGAAGACAGTGGGTCTCAATCTCCTCTCTCGGTGGCTGAGTGGGGTGAGGACTGGACTGGGGACGCAGATGTGGGTAACACACGCATTACTCAGTCAGTGCGTCCCTACTGTGGGGCTGCCCACTTCCCGTCACTGCCGCCACCCCTCCACTATATTCACTAAGCACCGCTTCCCTCCTCGGGGTCATCACCTTATTCTAATTAGATGCTCAAAGCCACACATGGGTGTATGAGCAAATCTATGCACAAAAAGAGCGATTTCAGAGGGAAACCACATGCCTGCTACTTTAGCATCTGACCCGGGCCAGGGAAGATGCTCCATATTCTGTGTGTATTCTCGTCTCTCCCAACTAAGTGGGAAGGTGAGAAGCAGATCCTATAAGGAGACGGTGGCTTCCAGGACCACTGGGGCATGCTGGGACACAGACACAAAACAAGGGCCTGCCGGAGTATGCGACCTCATGACTCAATGGGCTTTAAGGGCTCACCCAGAACACCATCCTATGACATTGCCTCTACGGAGGACGACCTACTTAGGACCCAACTTTCAGTACTGCATGTTCACTCAAGGCCAATGACATAGTGTGAGCCACAGCTGTGATTTTTCTGTGTGCAGAGGGAATAGCAGCCAACATTTATGTACATTCATTAAATCAGACTTGAACTTGAACTTGGTTAGTGATGGCTGTCAAGTGATAGATTTGCTGCCTAGGGGAACTGAAAGGGGGATGACAGACATAAAGGGTGAGATTAGCAAAGAGCAAGCCTCAGAAGAGGAAAGTACAGGTAAGAGGGTGTTGCACCTATACCCTAAACCCCGACTGTCCCTTCATTACAAAAGGCGGATCTTACCATTAAGGCCCCAGCAGCCAGATCTTCCTGGTATAAAGTTGCATCAAGATCACTGCTTTTTGAATCTAAAAGCAAAAAAAGGAAATTTCAACCAGAATTTTTAAGAAAGCTTGTGTTTTTCTTTCAAGGATGGTTTTTGTATCACTTGAGCGTGTTCTACGGTAAAAATTCCAATAGCTTCAAGCGAGCTCCCTCTGGTTGGGATGCAGCCGTCTGCCACGGTTCCTGAAAATCAGTAATGCAGAGACCCCACCAGAACAGGAGCTGCCTGGAGCGGTGGAGGCAGGGAAAAGCAGCTTTTATAGCATTTCTAGCTCTCTCAATGACCTCTGATCCTAGAAGCCGAGTCCCTCTAGCCCAGTGGAAAGTTTGTGGAAGTTAGCAGTTCATACCACTTAAGGGCAGACCTTAGGTCTTATTAAATTCTTGACATTAATTTTTTTGTATAAAGTTAAAAAAATGAGGTGGGGATGAGGGGCATGTGTTCATTATTTTAGAATATTTGAGTACTGTTTATGTGTCAAGTAGCACAGTGCAAGGCTACAGGACACTTAAAGATGTTCTCCCTTTTAAAACAGACCTTAGAAAAAGCCACAGTGAGGAATCTAGAGCTTAAATGCTGTAACAGGGACATGTCAGGCCCAGCCCCTCGGGTTCTAGCCCAGGGCACACTCACCCTCTCCCAGGTCCTGTGTGTAGGGCACGGGCAGCTCGTCACCTCCAGCTGTGGCTTGCACGGCGCCATCTCTCCTGCCGACTGTCTGCTCCGGGGAGCCCTCCAAGTTCAGAAAGTGAGAAAAGACACGTTCGTTTCAGTATTAAGACATTTCAAAGCCACTGTAAAGTAACAAGCCTCCAGCCCTTCCATTCACATATGGGAGAACAGGGGGTTTCACAAAGTTTCTTTTCCAGCACATTCTGGGATCAAAGGCCGCAGCACTTCTAGTAGGTGGTCAAGGTTCCCCTTGCAAAGGAAACAAGCTTTCTTTCTCTAGCTGTGCCCATGGCAGCTACTTCAAAAGCCACTTGGATGGTGAGGGACGGAGCAGGCAAAGCGAGAAGCCAAGGCCTGAGTGAAAGGGCCTGACCTGGCTCTCGTATGGCAGCAAATGAAAAAACAACACAAAACAGGACATCACTGTCACTAGGTCGTCAGGTAGTTCAAGAGGCCCCTGGGGGACTTCGTGTGACCTCGATGCTGTGAGGTCTACAACTCCTTTACAAGCTTCAGCAGGTGGAGTGGCCCTGAGAGCGGAACCAGGTGAAGACTTGCAAGATCAGGCGTGAGGATGTGGGGAGGCCCAGCCCTGTAGGGACAGCCCTGAGGCATCGTTGCTAAGGGCCGGGGTAACAGAATCCTGCCTGGTGGACTTGACAGAGTTATTTGTGGCTGCTGTGTCTGGAGGTGTGGCAGAACTTGGTTTGAGAATTATGGGGAAGTAGCCAATTCTCATCAAATCCTATGTACTGGCAGCTCTGGGGTCTACAAAGAGAACCCAAGTTGTGTGGTAGGACCCAAGTGGCCTAAGTAAACAAGCCCACAGCCCCCAAGCAGCAATCGCAGGGAGGGCGTGGGGGCAGGGATTGAGTATTTGGGTGTCTTCAAAAGGAGAAGGTAGATTTGGGCATAATCGCCCCTGGCAATTCTAGGTTGTAGACATCTGAATGGTCATCACTGACTACGCCCCACGTCTAATTCTAGGAAAGGGGTTTAAAATTCTGTATACCCCAGGTAGGGGAGGTATCCACACTTTAAGCAAAACCCTTAAATATCCAGATGAGAACATTTTTCCACCAGGACCACCAAGCACTGGTCTGATTGGGAGGCATCATTATTATGTATAATTTAAAAAGCACATATCTGTCGACCTCCATGGCGGCCTGCCCCTTATAACACAGAACTGAGAAGCTGTGACACAGACCACGTGGCTAGTAAAGCCTAAAATATTTATCATCTGGGCCTTTACAGCAAAAGTGTGCTGACCCTGATTTGCAATAAAGGAAGGTGTGAACAGCTAAATACCTATCGACAAGAGAGCAGTTTTAATGGAAGAGAAGTGTTCACAATATATATTAAGTAGGGGGAAAAGGGTAGAAATATGTATAATTAAATATATGTGTATTATAATGAGGAATCATGTTAAATTAAAGTATTATTTGTGATTATCTAGAGAAATCAGGTCAATTTTAAGTACACAGTTATATGTATTTCTAACAGACAGTTCTACGATAAAATGTATTATGAGTGTCATTAAAGTAATTAATCAGGGAGAAATCTGACTTCTGAATTGCTGTTAATGGCGTTGGAAACCTAACACTGAGGTTTTCATTCTGAGCACAGAATCCTCAGCCGAGAAGTGGTGATTAAGAAACATCAGACACCCTTGCAAATGTTACTATCGTGGAAGACTGAGTAGCAGGAAGGCAGCTGTATCGGCACCTTCCGTGGACATAACGTGGGCAGAGCTGCAGTGTCCACGGATGAACTCGGGGAAGACAAACCAACCACAGCTGGACTTTGAAAGGTGGCACAACGTGGGAGGAAAGAATCGTGACGCTGCCCACGGCATCCTCTCCCTACTCTCTCTTCTGTAAGAACCCAACTAGCAAGCTCACAACTGTGGCTGACGTGGGGCTGGGAGAGGCCTGGCCCAGCTGTGCATGTGGGGGTCCAGTTGTCAGAATCCCTCAGCCTATGGTAGAGGAGACACCAGGGGACAGAAGGGCTTAAGCACCACACAGCTCCTCTTTGAACTTGACAAGCAACAGAAGAAATGCTTCTCAGTAAGTCCTTAAAAACAGGAAAATAGGGTTTCTATTTTCCATGGAAGGGCCCTGCGGTGGCTGCTGGTACTGTTACAGCTCACCCACCCTTTATTCGCATCAATACCCCTCCACAGCGGGGGTGGTAGCAATAACACGTGACATTAAATACCTGGATCTGTCCTTTGCTTTTCTCCTTTTCTAGTCTTCCACCCCAAATTCTCAATCCTCGAGAAAAGAAATGAAATAAAATTACCACTGAAGTAATTCTGAACACGGAGTTTCTGTTTAATCTGCACTCAAAGAAAACCAAATGACAGGTTAAAAAAAAGCATAATATTAAAACCAAGCCGTATTTCCGATCATCTGTTGCTCTTCATCTTTGTGAAGTTCAAAGTTTTCTTTTTTTAAAACCAAGATTAGACAAATATTTGCCGTTAATGAAAATCTCTACCTAGTGTCAGGAACCCCAGGAATCAGCGTTTTAACAAGCTCTCCAGATGGTCTTCTGCATGCTAATGTGTGACTGCTATCAAGGTGTTTAGGTGCTTCAACTGCTGTACTCATCAAAATGGGAATCGGAAATGAGTTTTCACTGGTGAAATTAGTGGTATTGGAGATACATGAACTGGCAAAATATTCCAGGCACGGCCCATTCTTACTGAAGCCTGTAGGAATGATTCCTACAGAGCCCTGTGTCCTGCCCAGGATACCTTACCTTCTGCTTGTGCCAACTTTCACCCAAGGTGTGGCTGGGAAGGTAAAGAGATAGGACTTCCTTTAAGAGCAGGTCTTGTGAACCTTTTTGCGCCTGTCTTATCCAACACATGGCAGAACTGGATCTGAGGTTGGCTTTCATTAGTAAGAACGAGTTGGTAAGGCTGAATGGGAGGAACTGACATCACCCAGTGCAAATTTTCTCAGCTATTTACCAAAGAGAACCCATGAAAAGTAAGTTTGCAACACCAACTATTAAACAGTTAACCGTAAATATTGAGAAGGGGGAGGCGGGGATTCCGTACCCTGGGGCGTCTCATAGGTCAGCGTGGACATTTGCACCACCGGGGCATCCTCGAAGGGTTGGTTGTACTGCAGAAGAGCAAGGGGCATCACGTCGGGTCCGAGGGAGCCAGGAGCCCCTGACCTGGGCGGAGGAGAACCCCCTGCACCCCCCCCCCCAACTCCTTCCCCTGCCCCTGGACCGCCAAGCCTGACTCACTACTCCCGGCACCCCTAAACCGGCCTTCTCCCTCCTACCCCCGACCCCTAAAGCCCACCTCCTCTCCCCTGGCCCCGCCCCTAAAGTCCCCCACCTCGCCCCTAGCCCCCGGCCCCCAAAACCCGCCTTCTCTCCCCTAGTCCCCCGCCCCTAAAGCCCGCCTACCTCCCCTAACACCCAGCCCCAAACTCCACGTCCCCTCCCCGCCGCTTCCCTCCTCACCCCAGCCCCCAACCCTGTCTTCCCCTTCTTCGCCGGCCCCGCGCCCCTCCCAGCGGGCCGGTGGGGGACCGACCTTCTCTAGCAGCTGCTGCATGTGCCTCTGGAAGCGGTGGCGGCTTTTCTTGAGCTTCTGCATCAGCACGTCGTCCCCTGAGACCTCGCCCTCCATGGCGCACGGAGACCCAAACCGGGATTCCTGCAGGAAAGCGTCCTGGGAGCCTTTCCCCGCGTCCAGGTTCAAATAGAGACCCCGCCCTTCCGGCCCGCCCCTCGGGTTTCCCATTGGCTAGCGTGGAGAGGCTGGGCGCTGATTGGGCCTTTCAAACACGGTTACTGAGCTTTTGCCCGGCCAATCGCGCCCGAGTTTCCGCATCCGCCGGGCTCCGAGGTGTTGCGGTGAGGGTGCGCAGTAACGGCGCGGTTGTCCCTCCGGCTGCTCGCGTCCCTGGTAATCAGCAGCGCCGCGTGGGAACCCTGCGAAGTGCGTATAATTCCCCCCGTTGTGCACATGGTGGCGGCCCCCTCACCCACAGGTCTCCCTGGGCCTTGGCTCCCTCGCGCTGTCGCGAGAGCCAGGACCAAGAAAGAGAACACCCTCCCCCCAAATTACCAATACAAAAGGAGGCAGGCATTTAGAAGGAAGTACTGTACGCGTCACAGAATCCAGTGATGATTATTTTTCTTTAAGTTCTTTATTGTTTAAAGTATTACATGAGTCTCCTTCCCCGCCCCCATTGACCTCTCCACGGGGCTCCCACCCCCCCACCACATGCCCTCACTCCCCTACTGTCTGTGTCCATTGGTTATGCTCATATGCATGCATACTAGTCCCCCTTTTTTATCCGCCCCTCGCCTTCCCTCATAGATTGGACAGGCTGTTTCATGCTTCTATGTCTCTGGTTCTATTTTTGTTCATCAGTTATGTTGTTCATTTATATTCCACAAATGAGTGAGATCATGTGATTTTTATCTTTCTCCAACTGGCTTATTTTGCTTAGCTCAATGCTCTCCAGGGCCCATCCACGCTGTTGCAAATGATAAGAGTTCCTTCTTTTTTATAGCAACGGAGTATTCCATTGTGTAGATGTACCACAGTTTTCTTTTTTTTTATGGCTTAGAGTATTACAAGGTATAGCATATGTGTCCTTCCCCCCCCCCCCAC
>NW_005871051.1:28621404-28646737 GCF_000147115.1 Myotis lucifugus
ATTGGCCTCTCTGAGGTCCTGGTCCTTACTCCTGGGAAACCACACCCAGGTTCCAAGGCTTCACTGACTGTCCAAGGATCTGCTCTGTCCCAGGGGCTCATGGGCAGATTGAGAAGAAACATTTCTCAATCTCAAGTTCATGTCTTAAATGAAAGGTCCGAAAACGTACCTGCTTTGGCCAATCCTCTCTAAACGAGCCAAAGCCGGTGCATTGGTCCTTGTCCTCAAGCTTGGACTCCCAGTACTCTCTGACTGGCTTTCCTTAACCCCTGGCCCAAAATGGTGGCCCATGAAGGAAGAAGTCCTGCAGGATGCTCCTAACTTTACACTATTCCCTAAGATCTGACCTCTCCCCTCCCTCACACATACCTTAACAACCCAAACATGTGACCCAGACTCACTACCAAACTCCTTCCCCACCTCCCCAAACCCATGTAATAGGGAAGGATCACAAGTCAGCTCCTTCCCTGGCAATGGAAGAGGCTGGGTGCAGCACCTTGGGGTCTCACAGGTTTCCGTAACCTTCAGGGATGAGGGGGTGCTCAGCCCTGCTGCAGAAGCTCCACTTCTGGCTGTACCTGCACAGCACCCTCTGCTGACTTGGCCAGAATTTTCAACCATCAAAGTGCTGTTTAAAATTATGTACAAAGGAAAAAATTCTCACTGGAGTTATTGTCTGCTCTCATAAAGTGTGTCAGAATTTTATAAAATTTTATACAATAAATGGGGATTTGACTTTGGGTGGTGAACACACAGGGCAATATACAGGTCACATGTCATATAAATGTATAGTTAAAACCTATATGACCCTATTAACCAATGTCACCCCAATAAATTTAATAGAATTTTTTAAATGAAGGTTTATTCTGCATAGAGTTGCCATGCACATAATTCTATGTTGGAAAGGTGTGGAAATGTCATCACCTGCCTGTGGCTGAACAAGCACAGCTTTTGGATGGTCCCAGCATTGACATAGAAACTGCTATGTGACAGCAAAAACATCGCTCTGAGATGAATTATCAACCACAAGCATCAATCCCTCAAAATAAAGGGCTCAACTCTCTTCTGTCCCTTCAGTCCTTACTTAAGATTAGATTTTCTGTTAATAATATTAGTAGTATTTCATTTCCCATCTTAATCTTTTTATATTCAGCCTCTGCTACTGTTGCTTTGAATATTTTTATTTCTTGAGAGAAATAACAATTTCCATGTATCTCTTATTTATCACAATTATTTCTTTAATTTTTTTAAAAAAATTTATTTCAGAGAGAGGAAAGGAGTGGGGAGAGAGATTATGGAAACAGAGGGACTGGAAAGTAGCCGACAAGTTGACTTTCCAAAAGTTGTCAGTCAAAGCTCATAAAATGTGTTTATTCTTTGATTTAATGAGTCTCCCTTTTCAGATCTATCCTAAGTAATCAAGAATGTTGGCCAGGATATAGCTGTGGGATCTGTAGTGAAGCATGTTTATAAAGTCCAACAGGAGAAGGAAAGTTGAGTAAATGGTGATACCTATCTATGTTCCACTAAAACTGTTCCACTAACAGTTTTGAAGGATGATATTTCTCGTCATCTTAAATGTATGTGATTGTGCTTTAGTATAATGATTAAAAACGTGTATTATAAATCTGCATTTAAACAATACCCATTGTATGTTTTAAAAATCTGAATATGTACCAGTATGTATCAAAATGTTACCGGTGTTACTACTGGATGATGGGATTATGGATTATTTTTAGTAGTAATTTTCCTCATCTGCATTTTCTGGAATGAACATATATTCTGCAATTATGAGCATGCATTACTTATGTAATGAAAACACAGCAGAACAAATCATGTGTTTTTACTTTGGCTCTACAAAATTAGAGACCATTCAGCCAAATAGGACACGCATGGCTCCAACATTCTAAAACTGCTGTCATACAACATTTGATCATAATGATACCTGACCTCCCAGCTTTTACCCAGAAATGCTTTTTCCTGGGAAAAGTAGGCCTCCAGCTCTTTTGGTTGATGTTCCCACCTCAGGTTCATGTGGTGGGAAATTGCTTTTTATTCTTCACCTTAGGCTTTTTGCAATGCAAATACACTCTTCAGGTCATGATTAATGCGTTTTAATGGGCTATCCATTTTAAAAAATCAATAAAAAGAATTAACATTAAAAATAGAAGGCAATTAGATTGATTTGGATGACCTATTTTTAATAAATCCCATTATTTATGGATCTGAAAACTCTCAGGACCTCTTTCTCTGGAGCCTTCAAGAATTAACTCTTCTGTTATTATAATTTTAAAACAGGAGGCACCAGGTTAATTAATAATTTGCTCAATACTTTTCAAAAAAAAGGACCTACCTTAGAAATATTCCTAATTGCTACTCTCCTTTCTTCTTTCCTCAACCCATTTTAGTTCCTTCTTACCACCCATGGTTTATTGGAGTAAGTCTGAAAAAGAAGAAACTTTGTTCTGTTTCTTGAAAAGTTTTGGTGTATCCAGTCCTTACTTAAGATTAGATTTTATGTTAATAGTATTACTAGTATTACATCTCTCATCTTTATCTTTTTATATTTAACCCCTGCTACTATTGCGTCTAATGTTTTTAATTCTTGCAATAAATAAGAATTTCTGTGTTTTTCTCATTTATCACAATTATTTCATTTTTAAAATATATAACTATATTTTATTGATTTTAGAGAGGAAGGGAGAGGGAGAGAGAGATAGACACATCAATAATGTGAGAGAATAATTGATTGGCTGCCTCCTGCACACCCCACACTGGGAATGGCACCCACAACCCTGGCATGTGCCTTGACTGGGAATCGAACTGCAACCTCCAGGTTCATAGGTCGATGCTCAACCTCTGAGCCATGTGGGCCGGGCTATCACAATTATTTCTTAACAGAATTTAGGTGTGTATGTGTGTGTGTTTAGGAATTCTCACTTATTTTTTTATTTTAAATGTCTTGCTTATATCCCAGATTTTTTCTATTGCTGAATGGAATATATACTTTAGAATTCTATGAATTCTCTTCATTCTATAGTTTTGAAAGTATTTGACAGAAAAAATACTAATTTCCATTTCAATGGCCTGTAAGTAGTATTTTTACCACATACTTGAATTTATTATGAAAATATTATGTTCATTTGCAGCTATCCCTCTGAAATTAATAGTAAAATTTGCTAGTGTTCAGAGGAGGAAAAAACCCAAGAAACTGACAGAAAATGTCTCCTTTACCTGGAGCACTGCAGTAAGTGTCCTTGAGCCTGCCAGTCCCTGAGGGAACTGTGAGCTTCCATCCCGAAGGGTCCTTGGAGTTGAAGTTAGTGTGCTTAAGAATATGAACATGCAAACTAAAACCAAGACCATGCCCATCATTAAGGCCGTGATGATGATAGCTCTCCCCTCCCATTTGGATCCTGCTAATTTTTATGGTGGGTTTATGGTTCACCAGGTTCTGGCATTGAGATGGTTAATTTTATGTCGACTGGGCTATGGGATACCGAGATATCTGGTCAAACATTCGTTCTGGGCCTGTGTGTGAAGATGTTTCCAAGAGCAGCTGGCACTTGAATCAGTAGCCTGAGAAAAGCAGATTGCGGTCCCCAATGTGGGTGGGCGTCGTTCAGTGTGTTGAGGACCTGAAAAGAACAAAAAGATGGAGGATGAGAGAATGTTCTCTCTCTGCCTGACTGAGGGACCTTGGACTTCTCCTGCCCTTAGACTGGGACTTAAGCCATCAGCCTTCCAGTTGTTGGGCCCTCAGGCTCAGACTGGAACCACACCATAGGCTCTCCGAGTATCCGTTCCGTCTTTTAGTTGTATTTTTGAAGTGGTTGTTCGAGGCAGCAAACTGCAGCGTTAACCTATGCCGCCATCTTGGTTTTCAGGATTTTTTTTTAATGGTCTAAAACAGGGGTGGGGAACGTACAGCCCACGGGCCATATAAGGCCCGTGAAATCATTTGGTCTGGCCCTGCCAAGGCATTAGGAATGAATGAATTAAATGTTTGACCAACTATAGCAGGCTAATTTTTTAACTTGATAACTTTGTATGTTCTGAGAATGATGTTATAAATAACCAACTGGCCCTTGGCAGAAAAAAAGGTTCCCCACCCATGGTCTAAAATATGGTCAATCTGGGCTTCATGCTGTACTCCCTCCAGGAAGGAGAGCTGGGGCCAGGTCTGTGTTCATCAGGTTTCACATTTTGTGCTTTTTCTGTTGATTTTTCTTGGTTACATTATCAAGTGGTTTGTATTTTCTTCTTAATATTTCAAAGTACTAACTCTTAGATTTATTTATTAGGCCTACACATTTCATATCTTTTAATTGATGAGTTTTTAATTTTACATTTTATGTATTCTCTTTGCCTTACACTTTTTGTTGTCATCTAGCTTCTTGATGGGATTGTCTGCTTAATTATCTTCATTCTTCCCTATTTCATGATGGAGATGTTTAAAACTGGAATTGTCCTTGGGGCCAGCAGCACATGTGAGTGGACTTAGGGCCAGGCTGCCTGGGTTGTGATGTAGGGAAAGGTGCC
Source organism: Myotis lucifugus (assembly GCF_000147115.1). Taxonomy (NCBI): domain Eukaryota; kingdom Metazoa; phylum Chordata; class Mammalia; order Chiroptera; family Vespertilionidae; genus Myotis; species Myotis lucifugus. Next base: position 28,625,947 of record NW_005871051.1, read on the forward strand.
TCTGCTTTCTCATCTGTGGGTAAGAATAGTGCCCTCCTCATAGGGTTGTGATGAAGATTAAATGCAATGATACTTTAAAACTCCTCGGTATCTACTACATGTGACTGGGACTTAAGCATTGATTCAATTGATTCTTTAATAGTTGCAGAGTGTGCCATTGCATGCGTGTATCATCCTTTATTCTGTGACTCTCTACTGATGAGTAGATGGTTTGCATTTTTGATCTCCAACTACCCGAGAAAACACAGAGCTCTGCATTTCCTTGCACAGGCGTGCCACATATTGAGAAGTGCGAGGAGTGAGCAGAACAGATCCACAGAGAATGCAGGGCTACAGGCATATCCACATGACATTTGATGGACATTGATAAAATGCCCACCTTGGGGGAGGGTCTACCAATTCATAGTCCTACAGCATCTTCCCTAATACAATGTGTTATCAGAATCTTTCATCTTTGCTAATCTGATAGGTAAACCCTTATCTCATTTTAATTTTCCTTATTATGTTGAGTATATTTTATAAGTGTAATGGCCACCACTTTTCCATTTTTCTGTAAAGTTTTTTTTTTTTTTTTTGTCTTTGCCCATTATATGCTCTGCTCAGGGTATCAATGGGGCTCATACATGGTCCTGATTGAATTACTTTGTGTTAGAAAATGTAAGGGAATTGGGAGATGGATCCTGGGGTAATCCACTTCCTGAAGTGGGTAATAAAACTAGTAAAAACAATAACACTATTCATTGAGGAGAAACTGTGCTAAACAGTTTACATTTATTGTATCTGTTTGTGATCTCAACAAAGGAGGGAGATGATCTGTTTTGAAGTCTCAGTTCTGCAATTTTTAACCAAGGCCACCTTGGGCAATTGGAAATGAGCCTCAGTCATGTCATCTATAAAATACGAAGAGTATCTAGTTCATAGAGTTATAGAAATGAAATAAAACAAGCTAGGTAAGAGCACCTGGCACAGTGCTTGCATAAAGTATAATGGTGCTAAGCAGAGTAATTTGCTAACAATGCAGATGTGGGTCTAGAGAACAGGCAGAAGAGAGTTATTTCCAAGTCACATTGTAATGTCATGAGTGGCAATGACAGGAGAATGTCCATCCAAGGTGTGAGGTCAGGAAAGATAGGTGGGTGGAGGCGCCCTTTTCTATTTAAACTTCCCCAAATCATGGTTTTTCTGAGGCCTGGAAAACACTTCCAACTTATTTCAGAGAATAACTTTCGGATCTAGCTTTAAGAGTTTTATTTAAAAAGCCAAATGGAATCCAAGTATTAGTGCAAGTATGAGGGCAGAGATTTCTAAATGGTTCTGGAACAGGGACTTCAGTTAAATTACTTTCCTTCTCTGTTTGGAGGGCAACACGCTTTTGCATTTTCCAGGTGTCTGCTTTGCTCTTTCATTCTTGGCTTTTACGGGACACCTACCCTGCTGCGGATGGAGCCTAATGGACTATTTTTCCCCTAGAGTTCTGACAATATCACCCTTCTTTGCCACAACTTTGAACAGCTATGAGCAGAGAATGCTGCCTTTCAGCCTGTGGCTTCCCTCCGTACCCGTGTTTAAGGCTTTTGCTAACCTTTCCAATGGCTCCGAGGATTATGGGAAGGAATTTTCTAAGCCACGGTGATGCCATGAGTTCCATTCCCTCAAGCAGCTCATCGGTGGGGAGATGAGATTCAGCTCCCGTCCCATTTATGGTGGAGATTATATACCCACTTTGATGCTCTTTTTTGAAGACAAGTTTCAGGAAAAGGGGAATGTCCATTAAGGTCACAGAGAGGGTCACTGGATGTGACACTAACATTGTGGAAGTTGGGCTCATATATCCCATTGCTGGGAAGCGCAGGTAGCAAGGGACCTGATTTCATTATTCATGGAAACAGTTAGACCTGTTGCAGGTCAAGAGGGGAGTCATGACTGTCAGACCACCTGAAAGAGCCCCATTGCTACTCACCCACCTTGATCTTACCTACAATTCCACTCTATTGAGAAACGTGGGCGAGAACTGTTGGGAACATAGTGGTCACCCAGCCACGGCTGTACTTTATGACTGTAGGAGAACCTTCCCTTCTCCCTGCTTGTTAGAGGGACAGGACCCTGGACAGTGCTGTCTTGTCACTGAAATAATAGTGACAATAGTGGTGACAATAAGCATTCTGTTTTGTTAAATCTTTTCCCTTTTGAATGTAAGATCTATCATCACAGAGCACTGTACAAAACATCCATGGGCAGTGGAAAAATACTCATGAGCAAACACCCCCGGAAACCCACCAAGATAAGGAATAGGACACTGCACCCCAAAAATTAATTTGTGCCCTGCCCACTCAGGTGGTCCCTGTCCTGACTTTGCGCTCATACATCCTCGTTCTGCTCTGGTTTTGCACGTGTGACTGCACCCCGAAACAATGAGGTGACTTGGCCAGATTCTGAGCTACGTAGGTGTGGATACACACTGCAGGTTCTTTTGTACTGTGTTGCTATCTGGGTTAGTTTCCCAGGAAGAGGACTCTGAGACCGAGTTTAAAGCAGGACGTCTATTTGGGGGTGCACTTGGGAATGACCCCTGTGGAAGGGAGGGTATGGAAAGGGAGTGGACAGAGGAAGAAGTCAGTGGTGATGCAGACCCCGGGGCAGCTTCTGCCCACCACACGGGGCTCTGTGCTAGATGGTTCTTCTGATTGTCCCACATTGGACCAAGATGGCCAGGCCTTTTAATGCCCACATTGACCAACACCAGGTTCTTCATCCTTTTTTATGAATGAGGTCTTCAAATCTACTCTTCTTTTATTAGGTTATTTTTTACCAACCACCTGAATTTGAAATGAAACTGCAGTTGTTGGAATGTTTAGGGAAGGAATCTAGTGTGTGAATATTTGGGAGAAAAGAATTCCAGTCTGAGATTTGGAACTAATGAGGCATTTCTGAGTTTGTCAGCAAGGCACAGTTTCCCCGTAGGCTTACCAGGGTTAGTTGGTTTGCTCCTTTTTGGTGAGGATCGTTACTTACACAGCAAGGACCAAGCACTCTCTATCTGCAGCTCTGGGAACATGAGAATGCCCTGAGAATTCCGGGATGCAGAAGACATTGTTTCTATTTCCCTAGAAGTCACAACACAAATGAAGTGGCAGTTGTGGTCACGGGGCATGTCACACAGAGAAGCAAAGGGTAGAAGTGGCTGGTGCCTGCTGAGAAAGGTTCTTGAACCACGAGTGCCAGAGTCGCACCTTCAAGGCTGAGTGCAGGCATTAGCCAGGCAGGGAGGTGGGAGAGAAAGCGCGCAGGTGGGAGGGCAAGTCAACATGCAAAGCCTGGAGGAGAGAAGGAGCATCAGGCACTGGGGGGCGGACAGGAACCCAGGTCCAAGGCTGTGACGAAGAGAGGACATGTGTTGGTCAGCCAGCTCACTGGTGTTCAGGTACAGCAGGGAGGAAGGAAGGTTGTAAGGTAGGTAGGCATCCAGTAGGTTGAGCCAGTTTGGCAAATAGCTTTCCCAGCTAGTGGGGCCATGCATTTGAGCTCATCTTGATGTAAAACATCTTCCCTAATGTTGCCCGTGACACTACTTCTGCCTTGGGCCATCTTCACCACTTTTTCTTCATTCTCTTCCCTGATACTCAGGAAGTTCCCATTCTGCCTAGAGCAGGCATTAGAGATCCAAGAACAGAAAACATCACAAAAATAAAAAGAGACAATAAAAAGTAGCTGTTTGTGAAATGTCATCAGCTGGACCTGAATTTTGAGTTGGTGTTGACCAGACATCATGAATAAATCAGGAAAAGGTGTGATCTTGTAATTATGGGTGTGGCCAGGACACCCAAGGAGTCATCTGAGCTAGGACAATTACTAAAATGCCCATTGTGTCGAAGCACCAAGGGTGTTCTTAAGATTGGCATAATCTTTGGAATCAGGGAAGCTAATGGCAAAAAAGAAAAAAAAAGTCGTAAAAATTCTCACCCTAAGTTTAGGGAATAGAGGGTGGGGAGGGAACTTCATTGTAAGGATCAGGTTGATTATTCTTTCTTATTCTTTCTTCCCACGTCGGTCGTAGGAGAGAAAGAAATTCTCAAAGTGGATTCTGTAACCTGTCCCTTTAAAGGACACATTAAGCACCCAGTCCTAAGTGGCTTTAAGCACACAGCATCACAGGACTTGATAAATAATTGATATAAATTAATGGCCAATGAAAGAAACATACCCTCACTGATCTATAATTACTGGAAGCATCCTCATATATTTTTCATAAAAGTGTCATTTCATGGCAGTTTTTTTCTCTAAAATTCAGTGTATTTGGAGTTGAAATTGCTTTCAATAATGGCTTTCAATTGCTTTCAGTGGCGGGAGAGTCTCTGTCAATATGGGCATCAGAGAAGCCTATGATGTGGGTGCTCCCTTCTCATCTTCTGACTCCACTGGACTCTGACCCCAACTGGTGACACCACAGGAGACTTCGATGAGCAGGACTGCCTGTCCCACCACGCCTCGGGGAACTGCCCTGCTTTGGAAGCCGGGTCCAGGGTTGGCATGAGAGGAAGTTTTCAGCTCAGCCAACTGGTGGCTCCATTCCATTCCCTGCAAATAGAAGGAGAGTTGTGAAGGAAAGTCTCATACGCCTTTTCGTTCCTCGCTGCAGGGTGAGTAGGATGGGCTTGTTGTTAGTCTATGGTGAATGACTTTCTGTTCCTTGACCCTAGAAATAGAATTGCTTGCAGACAAGAGTCTCCTGATAAAGGAGACTTCTTCTCTCCAAGGTAAAGAAGGAGCTCAAGTTCCAGGGAATTGGAAGCTCAGGCAGAGAGCCCGTGTTTGATCTTAGTTCCACGTCATGGTGCGCAGCATGGCCATTGATGTCGGCCTCATGGCACACAGATGATCAGTCAGCAATATTTATCAGCACTGGCGGTGCCAGGATCCAGGGGAGGCACAGGTGCTGTGCTGGTCACCACCTTCTCTAAGGTGAAGGTTGTCTATACCCGAGAAATCACATCACATAGGGACTTTTAATTTAGTTTTGCACTTGTTTCTGGTCTGCGGGAAAATGAGCAAGAGGCATTGAACATAGTTGAGTCTAGATGATTTACCCCATTCCAGGACTAGAAAAAGCTAGTCAGGGGCCCAAACAGTAAAAGCATACACCACTGTACCTGCAGTTACCAGGACTCCGCAGTGATGCACATTCAGTCTTGGTTGTTGGTTATAACATTTTTGTGTAAAGGCTAATGATGTATAAATTGGAGCTGATCCTTAACCCGAAGTCTGCAATTAAGAACATTCGAGACCAAAAAAAAGAACATTCGAGGCCAGCACAGGTCTCATGGGACAAAAATCAAGGTGTTGGCAGGGCTGTGTTCCCCTCTGGCGGCCGTAAGGGGGAATCCATTTCTTTATTTTTTTCAGCTTCCAGAGGCCACACACATTCCTTGGCTCCTGACCTCTTCCTTGTAGCATCTTTCTGATTGCACTCATTGTCACATCTCTGGCACCGTCTTTCCTTCCTGCCTCTTCCCCTTAAGGGGACCCTTGTGATTACATTGACCCCTTGGGTAATCCAGGACAATCTCCCTATCTGAAGTCCAGCTGTTTAGCAACCTTAACTCCTCTTTGCCATGCAACCTGACATGTTCACAGATGCTGGGCATTAGGACATGGGCATCTTTGTGGGGGGCCATGGTTCTGTTTACCATAGCAATCTAAATGGGATGCTTCTCAAGAGTCTACACTTTTGCTGCTCTTCAAAGACACTAACATCCCGCCGGTTCTGATGGTGTTGGTGAGAGGGTTTCTACTGCACATGATGGTGAAGTAGAGGTAACGGGACCTCACTCTTCAGAAGTAACTGACCGCTTGGTCGATTCCTCTTATTTCTCGGACCCTTCAGCCAGGCTTTCTGAGATTATAACATCCACCCCTCCCATCTGTCATCTCTTGTTGGGATTAAATTGTTCCCTTCCCCCTATTTATAACGTGACCACTGGGGAAACTCAAGGATAACCTTCCTAAAAGACAAATCTGGCAAAACTCAGAGATAAAGCCCTTCAATGCCCACATTTCTGTAAGATAAATGCCACTTCTCTGCCAGGCGCCGGAAATTCCCCGCCCAGGTGCTCAATCTCCCCTCCCCCACCTTTACTGCAGACCCCAGCTGCACTCAGCTGTTTGCTCACTTGCATCTGGGTTTTGCTTCCTAGGAACACGGTGGGAGGGCAGTTTTCTCTCTCTCTCCCAGGTTATTGCAATGCTACTTGGTCATGTTGCCTTGGTGACTTCAATGTCCAGCATTAGGCCAGGATGTGGTTGGCACCGAGTCAGTGTTAGGCTGATGAATGAGACGAGTGATGAATAAAGGAATAAATCAATGGGTAAAGTGAGAATGTAAATATAAGAGGCTGTGTCTGAGCTCACGTGTCAGGAAAGGATTGCCATCGAATGGCTTATCCTCTGCAGAGGGAGCTGCTCCGATGGCAGCCATTGGAGAACAGAATACAGTAGGAAGACCTCCTATTAGGTTTGATGTGCAGGGATGGCTGGCCATGAACTTGGGTAGCAGAATAACGACCGCAGGGAACAGAGAGAGACCTCATGCAAACGGAGCATGTCCACACGTGAAAAAGGGACTTCTTCGACATTTGTTCATTGGGCTTTTATTGAGTCCTACCACGTGCCAGGTTCTGCTCCAGGCCCTGGGGAAGCACTGGTGAAGCTTCCAGGCTGGCGGGGGACAGAGGGGATCAAAACCATGTGACACCATGAAGAAGAAGCTCCCATCAAGTAGTGATCAATGCAACGATGAAAACAAGATAGGATGTGTGACAGAGTGACCAGGGTTGGGGGTCGGGCTTCACTAAGGAGGAGACCGTGTAACAGAGACCCAGAAGACGAGAATGATATTGAGAATATAATGATGATGATGTGTGTGTGTGTGTGTGTGTGTGTGTGTGTGTGTGTGTGTGTGTCTTATGTGTCTGTGCATATCTCTGTGTGTGGGGGGGTAGGTGAGGGGGCATGTGGGTGCCTGTAGCAGTTTTAGCAAAGAGGTTATTAAGCAAAAGGCCCCTGGAACCAGACAGCCTGGATTTCAACCCTGGCTCCACCACTTGCTGGTTATGTAACTTAGGGCACATTCCTTAACCTCACTGTGCCTCCGTGTATTACTTGAAAAATGGGGCTGATGGTCCTGGTGGCACCTACCTCAGGTATGCTGAGAGTGTCAACAGGCAGCGCACATGAAGCATCTGGCACTGTGCCTGGCACAGAATGGGCGCTCAGTGAATGTTAGCTATTGTCACATGCGCTTAATTGTAAACTTGTTAAAAATAGGAATTCTTTATTGGGTGAGTGGTCCAATACTTTCCTACTTGAGATTCATCATTATAGATAGAATGAATATAAGGAGAAAGCTGCCCTTGGTCGTTGGGTGGAATGCCTCACCCAAACTGACTAGATTCCCATCGTCACAGGCACCGGTTTCCTCGTTACCTAACACGATTTTTACTGGACTGAATTCCTCCTGCGTGGGGCTTTGCCTTCTCAGCATGTGTGAATTTGCAGCCCCTGGCCCAGGGCCTGGAAGTCAGCCTGTCTCGGTTTGATGGACAGGATGGGGCTTCCAGGGTCATCGTGCTGTGGTACCCACTCTCCCCTTGAAAATGTCCTTCCCATCAGCTTACTTTCAGGGCAAATATTTAGTTATCATCTAGGGTCGCTTGGCTATTTTTTGCCTCTGACATTTGAATCCCTTCCCACTCTGGGCTCACTCTGTGGGCTGGTAGTACTTCTAATAATCCTAATTGTCCATCACTGTTCAGGGCCTCTTTCCATTACACTTCATCACCCGCAGCCATCATGCTTTTAAGCAGCATCCAGGCGTCCCTCCTGCCTGGGGGTGGGCTTCTCACCCCCCGAAATAGAAGGCAGATGGAGCAGTTCTGCGAACCCAAGCGGGCCTGTGATGTGTGTTTCTTCCCATCCCCGTTACCACCTAAAAGCGGTCACAAATCACTCAGAACTTATTTATCTCCTCAAGCCAAGTTTCGGTAATTTGGATAAAAGGGAAGAAATGGGTTCTTATTGCCTGGAGCTCGAAACTGGGGCAGAGCAGGGTCATATAGGCCAAATTGACCACTGTGTGAATTTTCAAGATGCAAAGCAGTCTCCTTCCCTCTCTCACCCAGGGGCTGGAGCACTCTTGGGCTGGAGTCAGGGCAAAATGTTTTCTCAAAAGACCCCCCCTCCACTCCCACCCTGGCACCCCTGCTTTGTCTATTCCAATTGCAGATTTTAAAATGCTGTTTCCTCTGCAGCTCCTTGAAATGATCTACTTTAAGTCTCAAACCCTGTTTCTAACTCCTCGCTCATCGACGTGGCTGAGAAGCTTGTCTTGTTGTCAAGAAATGTTCATGCATTGCCTTGAGCACCTGGTCCGAGGAGTTTAACCCCGAGCAGGACACACTCACTGCTCCTTTCCTCTGCGTCCTGGCACATGAGCTGAGAGCTTGACAGCTGGTGTTATTGTTTGAGGTGAGGGCACTAGGCTCACAGAGGTTGGGGCCTTGCCCAAGGTTGCCCTGGAGCTGGGACTTTAATCCAAACCCGCCTTCTGGAGATTCAGTGTTTAATGACTATAGTATTCTGTCTTATTCTGAGTGATTTACTATAAATGCATAAGGAAAATTGTCATTGTTTACATTTATGTTGGTGAATATCAAATACTTGATCTGTGAGTCTGAGCAACTCTTGGTCCTTGTCATTTTGGTATCTCTATCATCTCCATCTCTATCTCTGTCTCTCTACTTCTATTCTCATTCCCCATTCTCATCCATATTCTCATCTGGCATCACCATCTCCATCATCTCCATCATCTCCATCTCCACCTCCACCATCTCCACCATCTCCATCATCTCTATCATCTCCTTTCCATCATCTCCATCTCCACCATCTCCATGATCTCCACCATCTATATCGTCTCCATCATCTTCATCTTTATCTCTGTCTCTACCTCTATTTCTATCTCCATCTCTGTCTGTATCAACTACTGTTTATTCTTGTTTTCAGTCCCAGTGTGGGTTCTCATATGCAAAGAAACGTGGATGCTTGACATAGAAAAATCATTGAGGAGCTTCATTTACTCCTTAGGTCTAGCATAATTGAGGAAGGCTCCCCATGAGAACAAAAGAGTTTCAAGCTCCTACTTATCAAATCACTCAGTAAAACCTTGATCTCTAAAGAGGTGTTGGGCCCCACAGTTCTCTGGTGAGGTCACCTTCAGGGGATTTTGGAAGGTGTGAAGTCTAAACAAGGGGCCCAGGGCAGGCCAGGTTGAAGCTGCCAATGCTGAGGTACCGTGTACTAAGGGATGGATCAGGAGCTTCTCACTTGAGAGCAGAGGAGAGACAAGTGCCTAAGGAGCCAGTTTCATCTGATTCTGTCAGGGGGAGCAGAGTTCCAGGGTTTGGGTTGGCATCTGAAGAGCACCAAGTCCAGAGAAGCCCTTTTCCCCTAGGCAGAGATGGCCCCTGGGTTTACCAGATGGACCATCTTCAGGTGGGCAGAACGTTATCTTGACCACTTTATTGGCTCCTACTTTTCTCATAGCTGCTGGCCTTGGAGCTGACCATGGTGCTGGCAGGAATCTGTTTCTTCCTGAGCCCTTGCTATTCAAAGAGTGATCGTGGACCACTGGAAAGACCTCACCTAGAAAGACCTTGTGAGAGATGTAGCATCTAGGTCCCACCCCCCCTCCATATTTCTTGCCAGCTGTCCTACAGGGACACTCACTTGCCACCGCTCAACAGGCTGTATTTTGCCTCGTTCCTGCTGAGTGATGGCATTTCTTCAGATGGCACAGGGATCCTGGTTCAACATTTCGAACCCATGTCCCTGAAATGAAGGTGCAGGTGGAAACATGTGGGGTTCAGTATTGATGGGGGTGGGCTCCTCACTCTTTCAGTGGGGTCTGGGAAACAGAAGGAAAGGCCTCCTCTCCTGCTGTCATCTGCCATGGGAACCCCAAGCACATGGACCCTGAATTAGAGGAACAAAAGAAGTCAGAAGGAGGAGGGACATAATATCTTATCTGCGTGGCTGGGTCCTTTCAGGATCCCCCTCAGCTGAGACACAGGCATCTGAATGAGGATCCCATCTGACTGAGGAGGAGCTGGGATTGGGTGTTTGCCTGAGCTCTCACAGTTAGCAAATGCTCAGAGCTGGTGCTCAAACCCACAGCGGTTTCATTCATATTAATGAATTATTTTTATTGTGGCAAAATACACATATGTTAACATTTGTGATCTTATCCATTGTTAGTGTATGGGTCAGTAGCATTACATGCATTTACATTATTGTGCAACCATCACTACCATCCATCTCCTGTTCATTCAATTGTGATGTGTTTCCTCACAGCACAGAAAACAGGAAAGCAAAGCTGAGAATAGGGTCTAAAAATTCAGCAGGGAGCACACTGACAGGTTCTGCTCCTCTTAGTGGGGCAAAGAAGGCTCTGGAGACGTGCTCTGGGCCAATATCATGATTCACTTATGAAATCTACTTGGGTGGGGGATGTAAGGTGCATGAAAAATCTCTACTGCAGCCACCGATTTTCCTCAGAGACACCACCTTCTGGCACTTAAAGGTAATGCAACAACATAGCAGTTAAAAAAAACCTTTTTTTTTAAAGTTCATATTTGCCCTCAATAGAGGAATTTGGAGATTTTATTAAATCTTGACTAAAATGGCAAATCTGTAGGTTATATACCTATACCTATCCATCTACATCTTCACCTATACATCTCTACCTATATCTCTAGCCCTCCCATTGCCTGAGGGTATTTACTTATAGCAAAGACTGTTCACATGGGACTTAAGGATGTATTAAAGACATTTGAATAGAACTTGTTTAGGCCAGATGATAATTTGATACAAGTTTGGTACTGAGATGAACATTGGGATAAAACAGTGATTCCCAAAGTGGGCGCTACCGCCCCCTGGTGGACACTGCAGCGATCCAGGGGGGCGGTGATGGCCACAGGTGCATTTGTTTTAACTTTTTTTGTATTACCTTTCTATTCTGAGTTCAATAAATAGTTTCATAATTTCAAACTTCAATGTTTCTAATTTACACCTTTCTTTACTATGTTTTACGAAAAAGGTAGAAACATTAATACATATATCTTTCTGTTTAATTGCTATTAAAATAAAAAAAAATTAATTTCCAGGGGGCGCTGAGTAATATTTTTTCTGGAAAGGGGGCGGTAGGCCAAATAAGTTTGGGAACCACTGGGATAAAACAAAGAACATGATGGTTTAATAGTCATAAAACGAAGGAGAAAAGTCTACACTAGCTTAATTAACTTAACTCTGAGACCAGATGGGGTGCCTTGGCTCCTGATATTTCTGACAGTTACAGTAAAAGCCCATCTTGCTGCTCTTCAGATGGACCCTCGCAGCTGTGCGGTGCTGAAGATGCAGGTCTGGGAGGTTGGGGAGTGCCAAAGGCTTCCACGGGAGTTCTCTGCTCTTCCCGTGGGTATCCGTGGTGGTACTATCTGTCGCAAGGGAGGGGTTGACAATTACACCTGGTCTCAGAGGCTGTATCAGTCACTACGGATGCCATAACAAACACCACAGACTGGAGGCTTAATCAACAGAAATGTATTTTCTCACAGTCTGGGACTAGAAGTCTGAGGTCAGGTTGGCAGGGTTGCTTTCTTGTGAGGCCTCTCTCCTTAGCGTGCACACAGCCATCTTCTCCCTGTGTCCTCACGGGGTCATTCCTCTGTGTGTGTCTGTGTCCTAATCTCCTCTTTTTATAAGGTCACCAGTCATAGCAGACCAGGGCCTACCTCAGTGACCTCATTTTAACTGGATGACCTCTACAAAGACCTATCTCTAAATGCAGTCACATTCTGAGGTCATGAGGGTCAGGATTAAACCATATTAATTGTGTGTGTGTGTGTGTGTGTGTGTGTGTGTGTGTGTGTGGCACAATTCAGCCCCTAACGGGCTGGATCCAGCCTTATGGGGGAGGCAGCAAGGCTGAGCCATGGTCGCAGGAAGTGTACAGTAGTTGCTCAGAAGCACTGGTTTCCCCAAGACTTCACAGGGCTGCATCCGCCTGAAGACTGCCCTCCACACCACCAAACCCTCCACTTCCTCCTACACGTCCCTTTCAGTGTGTGTGTAACCCTCCCTGTTACTATCAAGGACCTATAGGGGTGGCCCGTCTAATAAACTCTGAGGCCCCCAGTCTGGTGCTCGGGGCCCTTCCATTCTATTCTGCAGTGCCATGACACCCCTCCAGTCCCAGCTCAGAGGCTTCCCAACACTGGCTCTCTGCTTCCATCCCCAAGCCAGCCTCCTTGTCCTCTGGATCTCTTTCTCTAGGTATATTTTAAACCAAAGGCAAAATTGTATGCCCTGTTTTGCAACCTACTCCAATCTTGCCCTGGGAATACAGCTTTAAATCAAGATTAATTTAATGTCTCTACAGTACTCCATCCAATGAAGGCATCATTCTCCTTCCAGTTCTCTCACTTCCCCCTCCATGCTCCTTCTGCCACCTGCTTCCCTATGCCCTCGGAGGGTCACTGCTCCGTCACCTTCCACAAGGGCATCCCTTCAGTATGCATTCTGTTCTTCAGTCTCTATAGTTTTCTAGCTTTCTAGTCCTTTCCAGTTCTTCCTTTTTTTGGCGGGGGGGGGGGGGGAGGGGGGGATGGTTTCAAACTAGATTTTAGGTTCTGGTTTGCAATTCCATGTTTTTCTGAAAATACCTGGAAGGATGTTGTGTAGACTGCAGGCTTAGGAGAGAGAGCACCGATCCATTGGCAGGGTTGGAAGTCATGGGGGTAGGGGAGGTTTCAGTCCTGGGATCCACATTAAGGGCAATTTTGAGGTTTCACTTTTTCTCTCTCTAGGTTTTTAATCTGATTCTCTTTAGCTTTTTTAGTTTCTGGCTAGATCTTTTCTGACATGGGTCTTTATTCAGGTCAAGCACCTGTTATTTCCAATTTTCCACAGTTTCCACCCTTCCCTATTGTCTTATAATCTGTTTGTTTTCATTACCTGTTGGCCCTTGGTGTCATTTATATCTGAAGCTCCGCAAGTGTCACACTCACCATTATAATGTGACCCTATTTTTACATTCTTTGTTTCTTTTTGTCAAAAGGCTTTTCTCCCTGAATTAAATATACCACTATAATTAATTGCATCTTATCTCTCCATTTAGATTTTGCCTAAATCCCTCTGCCTTTACAAAATTTCCCCTTGACACTCATTATGTTTAATCTCCAAGCCCTTTGCATTTGTTTGCACTGTAGAAGCAATTTTCAGATATGCTATCTTATTTCTACTTGTCTATAGCATAGACTTCATATATTAAGACATAATAGAAGTTATCACCAACATCCAAGGAGCATTGACTATAATAAAACTGCTTCAATGATGATGGTGGTGCATCAGTTAAATAAAATGACTACAAGTCGCCCACTGGCCATCATTACTTCATTTCTCTTGTGGAGTTTTCACAAAAACAAAGTGTAGTTTCAAGGGGGCATGGAAATTATTCTAAATTAATAAAGCTAGCTTCACTGAGCCTTCATGCCGCGCCCACCACCCCTGCCTAGCTAGCCCAATGCTAAATATTTGATGGTGTGGAGAAAGTGAACAAAATCTGCAAAATCAAACACAAACAAACAAACCCCCAATGCTTGTTAAATTCCCTCTATTTAAGATTTCTCCCTCATTAAAAGCTTCTAATCTACTAATTATTCTTGCCATTACTTTGCATAATGAACACTTCCCATTTTATTTGTGGTTTAAAAACATGCCACTAATTTGTAGAAATTAAATTTTAATATGTTTTAATACTGATACTGTGGGCACGCCAGGGTGGGAATTTTGTGTTTTTACTTTACGAGCATTTGAAATACCATGTTTTATAATTATGCATGCCTCGCTCATGTTCACTCGCTACATTGCTTCTGTAAGCCTGGCTCCAAGAGTCCTCTTTCAGTGGCTGAAGTTTTCTCTGCCCCTCCTCTTAAAAGAACCTCCCAGAGGAAGGCAGGGCCAGGGAGCTCGGGCTATAAAAGCCGGTTCCTCCTGCAGGAGGCGGGACCTTTGGAGTGAAAGCAAACCCTACCTGAGATCCTCCACTGGTATGTTCTCCTCTGCTTTTCGTCTCTCCGTAACTGTTGTGCTTGCTGTGACTTGTAGAACTGGTGCCAGTTTAGTGTCTCTGAGAAGGGCATCGCTTAGTTTTCCTATGAAGATCTGGAGCTAAAGGAGGACAAAATTGGAAATTTCCCAAAGAGCTGTGGGGAGAAGTAAATGCTAGTTCACAGATGTCTTTAGCACTCATTTGGATTTAGATAGAAATGGAGAAATCTCTGCTATATTTTTGAGTGATTTAAAATACAATTACAGCTCCTCCCTCCCTCCTCCTGATTGACAGAGTCACAAATTTCCTCAAAGGGGCTTTATTAGGAAATTCCCATCTTAAGGCTGCAGCTGACAACCTAACCCAGTTCTAGGTCCTGAAACTACTGGGAACATAATGAAGCAGGTCTCCTGTAAACCAAGACTGTGTTGAAATCTAAATTAGCGTCAAGAAAGAATGCATTCAAATAGTCAGTATTCTTTGATAATTCAAGCGGAAAAGTATATTTGACTTATTTTTACATACTGTGGTTCCTTCCAGTTTTTCGGCTTCAGAAGCATGCTCATCACTTGTATTATTTAGGAGCAAGAAACACTGAGGAGGTGGATGAATAATTAAAGGTTTTATTTCTATTTAATTTTGAGTCCATTATGGCCAACACTGACTCTCAGTGTGAGGATTCTTAAGCTAAACGTAAGGGGATGGTTATTTCTTAAATCTGTTATCTATGTGCTAATCCAAATACACTTATTACCAGAGAAGTTTGAGTATCCTGAGAGTGTAGATAATTTTATTTTAAAGCTGCGACTTTGAATTTATAATTCTTTAAAATCTGAAACAGTTATTATCCATGATTATTATTTTTTGTCTTGTCTAAGAATTGATGTTATTCATGGCATCTGTGAAGATTATAGGGTTCCAGGTACCATAGGGACCCCCTGCCTTTCCCCCTATTCTAGGGGATTCTCAGAAAATAGCACCTTCAAGCATCATCTGTTGCTGGGTTCCACCTCTTGTCTCAGAGGAGACACTTTGGGGCAGGAGACACTGGGATCAGTGACTTCAGGAGCCTCCATTGGCTTTCACCATTTTCTCAGCTTTTACCCATCTATTCAAACTCCAAAAACGTGGCCGACAAAAAGAAAGACAACTAGAAAAGCAGGAGAATGCCTATGACACCAGGAATCTCAGTTCTGTGGCAGTGGATGACATGTGGAGGCCAGGTGTATACCAACCCTCCCAGTCGCTGCCACTTCCACGTGCACCGTGGCAGCACGCCTGGCAGTGGGGGTCGGGGTGGTATCTCTGGATGGTGTCAGTTATATCTGAAGCTCTGCAAGTGTCACACTCACCATTGTAATGAATAATTGAAGGGAGAGAAGAGTGGAGGTGCCTGGGGTTTGGACGGGCCTTTGGAACATTCTCATCAGAGTATGAACGATTCAGTTCCTCTCTTGTTCAGTATCACAGGCATTGTTATTTATTCTTTCTCTTTCTTTTCCTTTTTTACCATAAAGAGACATAGGACTGTACATCCTGTTGGAAAATGGCATCCCAGGACTGGTGTGACCATGGCGACCAGATTTAAAGCTAAAATGCAGTTTTAAAAACATGCCAAATGCCATTCTTGTATTAGGACAGTAACATAGCAGACTGATTTTTTGTTTTTGTTTCTGCATTGAGCTCAGAGGATGCAAGAGTATTATGTTGTGAAAGGGTGACTTCTGGATTATTTAAAATTATCCATGAAAATCAATAATAAAAATAACATTGGGTCAATTTCTCCCCCAACCAACGGAATGAGTTTTCTAATGCTTTATTTACATTTTGATAGTGTATTAATATAGTAAAAATGACAATTGATTCCTTCACAAAGAGGTATTTGTATTAGAGAGCACAAAGTAGTTTAAGGATTGTGCTCTCAGGCCAGCCAGTTTGGGTTTGAATGCTATTCTCCTCTACTTATCAGCTGTGTGACTTGGGGGAAGTTACTTGACCTCTCTGTGCCCTGGTTTTCTCATTTGGTTCAGTAGGAAAATAATAATTCATAGAACTCGTGGGAGGATTGAGAGTTGATAGAAAAGAGTGTCACACAGTGCCTGGCACATAGGCCTTACATAAGACATAGCTGTTATTTATTCCTGGCAGTAGGACGTTGTTCCTGGCCTGATGATGTGTTTCGTGTGCTGGCAGGATGAATTGTCTTGTTCATAGATTCAAGTGATCAGAGAAGAATACTAAGCCAAAACTGCCTCTTAAGTACCTGTCAATTACATGCTTGTGTTTTACAAAGATTCAGTTACAAGTTCTGAAGGCATTTGATTGAAGCTTGAGATGAGGAAGGCGTTGGTGTTGTTTGCAGCTTCTGGTTTAGCCCAGTGGTTCTCTGGTTGGAGTCCCCTGACCAGCAGTACCAGCAGCCCCTGGAACGTGTTAGAGACACAAAGTCCATGGTCCACCCCACAGCTTCCGGGCACCTCAGGTGGGACCAGCAATCTGAGTTTTAATGAGGCCTCTGGTGGCTCAGTGTGTTGGGAGAACACCGGTTTCTCTGGGTGGGAAACTGGAGAAGCTGTCAGTCTTTAGTTTGGCACATGCCTGGGTTGTGGGCTCGATCCCGTGTGGGGCATGCAGGAGACAGCCCATCAATGATTCTCTCATTATTGATGTTTCTATCTCTCTTTCCCTTCCTCTCTGAAGTCAATATATATATGCAAGAGGGTGATGGTCTCACTCAAGGTCACAGGGTTAGTGGCTGAACCCAAACTCACTCTCTAAAGCCAGAGCTCTTAACCACTAGGATTTCTTACCTCCTGCGTCTCTCCCTATTCATAATGAATCATCTTTCCATTTCATTACAGTGCATCCCGCTCATGGCACTGTCCCCCTACTTCTTTTGGGTGGAATGTTCTCCTATTGATGGAAATTTAGGTTATTTCCAATTGTCCCCACTATAAATAACATCAGCGACCATCTTTTGAGTAAGACGTTGTAAAGGATGCCTACACTTATAATTAGTCAAGGTGAACCGTTTGGCCTCCGAAAACCAATCAGAAGCTCATGCCCGGTGTCGGCAATGTCAGACCAGCAGCTTGCTGCTCATCTACACGCTTTCCCGTGTCTCACTTGATTGGAATGTGATCAGAAAGCAAAACTGCCCTTTTCCCACAGCAGCGTCTTCCTTTCAGGCAAATAAAATCATTTCCTGCCGGGTGGCGCCCTACTTAGAAGCAATTTGCTGTATGGGGATCATAGAGAAGACCCTGCAGGATTGATTTGCGGTTTTGCAATAATGTATGTGAAGCACCAATTAATACTCTAGGCCTCTCTTCAAAATGCCTGGGGAGAGAAGTAAAAGGAGCATCATTGTTTTAAACAGCCGGGACCGCCCTTTCCCAGGGAGGTTTAAAGAAACTTCCAGTCCCTGTGGGTGGGAGAGTCGGAGGCTGGCCTGGGACAGCGGGCGATCTGGACACAGGAGTCAGGCCCATGTGGCCGAGAGCTCAGGAACCACGTGGCTGAGCGTGGGTCTTAGTCCTTTCCATATTGCGGATGTGGAATTAGTGTACAAACCAAAGGAGGATTTGGAGGGTGTGTGAGGGTATTTATCCCTTTAAATTATTCACTCACTAAGTATTTGTGCAGAGCTACCAGGTGCACTGTGCCAGCCTCGGGAAGGTAGTGCAAAACGAGATCCATCTGGTCCCTGACGTCAGCAAGCTGACGGGCCACAGGGCTCATGAAAAAAATCGGGGTGGTCACAGCAGGTGGAGAGAAGGTCACCGGGCCCCTGAGCCAGCCTGAGCATCACAGGGGACCTCCCTGAAGAAGTGATTCCTGAGAAGATGAGCAGGAGATAACCAGGAGAGGGTCTGGGAAGAGGGGGCGGGTACTGAGGATGAGAAAGGTGGGGCTCATGTGAGGAGCAGGCCCACGGGAGAGGCAGGATGGGTGAAGGAGGTGGAGGTGACACAGGGGTACTGGGCCTCTGGGAGCTGGGTGCCAGGAGAGACTGGGGTAACGGGGTGTGCAGGATGGCTGATGCCTGCGTTCTAGAAACGTCCCGTTTACTGTGTTTGTGGATAGCACAGGGATGTGGTGGGTTTGGTTTGCAGCCTGGGATATGGGCTTCGGGAGACAGGGGCAAAGGGTCCAAGTGGGAGGGGCAGGTCTGAGCGTGAGGAGTAGAGGGCAGCCCTGGGGTGTCTTTACGGGAGCTGAGGCTTCTGTGATGCCCAGGTATAGCCTGCACCCCAGCCTGGGAGGGTATTGCCACCGGCCACTTTGAGTCTCAGGGGGACCAGAAGGCGCATGCTGTCCCTCAGGCCCCACCAACCCCGTCTGCAAGGTCCTTCTCCCCCTTCACTCGTGGCTATCAGGGCTAGGATTCCTCCCCCGACCCGACAGCCCCATCCTCTGGCTACTACAAGCTGCTAGTTATAGCTGGTTGTGTAAGTTCTCTTTACTCCAAATCCATGAACCTGGAAGTAGCTATTTTGAAGCCACAGTGTGTGGTGGTCTGTGATGTGCATCACACTGAGGAGAGGGAGCCCCAAGAGGCCCCAGCCCTGGGCGGGAGGGACCAGAGACCCACGGAAGGACAAAGGACAGAGACCCAAGCTGGGTCCAGTCGAGCCTGGGCACTTAGCAAAGGGTGGGGAGGAGAGGGCAGAGGGATGGGCTGTGGTAAAGCTTTCCTGCCCGTGACCCGATCTCAGCACCTCCCACCCCCATTCTCCACAGGAGAACAGATGTCTTTCGAGGGTGCCAGGCTCAGCATGAGGAGCAGAAGGAACGGCACGCTGGACAGCACGCGGACCCTGTACTCCAGCATGTCCCGGAGCACGGACGTGTCCTACAGCGAGAGCGTGAGTCCGGGGGCGCCCAGCCGCCACCCTCCTGTCAGAAAGCATCACTTTGGCACTCAGGATTCTTTGGGGACCGATGCCCCTTCTTTAGAAGATGACATCTCCACATGTAGTATTTTGTCCTGTGGGTTATTTTTGCTAAATGGAGAAACATTTTCTTTTCTGTGTTGTTTCTCTTGCACTCCTTTGTAACCTTAGTAAGCTGTTGAATAATGCGCTTCTTAACTGACTTTGATGAAAATGTACATGCTAACCATGTAATAATCAGCTTAATATTCAGTGCTTGGTGTTCTTGCTTGCAGCCCAGTTGGATCACCTCAGAAACGATTCTTGATTCTAAGTCCTTTTCTTTTACTCTAAGGCTGGGCCTCAGTTTGTTCTTGCCAAAGCTTCTCACCTGCTCCAGCCAGCGGCCACGCGGCCCTCGGGTTGCAGAGACATGCCTGTCATTGCTATTGGATGAGCCGGTGCGGGTCGGGGTGCCGGAGGAGGCTCTCTCCCACGTGCAGGGCGCGTGGCTGTGGTTCCGTGGACTGACCTTGGGTCACATCAGTGAGCTGTAGGGAAACAGAGGAGCAAGCGGGCGCTCCCTGCCCCTCCCCACACCAGGCGCCTTCGTAGATGTTGCTCCTGGTCTCACCTGGCCTGTGAGGAACACACAGGGGACAGGGACTGGTGGCCTCCGCTGTGCTGTCCTCTCCACCTTTCTGGGTGGAAGCTGACTCAGGTGTGGGTGCACCGTGGACTTTGTTCCAGGAGAGGGACTGTCTCTGTCTCCCCCCCACCCCCGCCACCCCGCCTTTGTGGTGCACGACTGGTGATGGCCTCCCTGGGGGTGAGGAGTCAGGGCTGGCGTTGGTGCCAGCAGCCTGACTTGGGAGGACTACCTTGTGTGACTGTCTGAGAACTCCAGCTGCCAGTGCCCGGGACCTGAGGGCAGTGGGTTTGGGTTGCCAGCCCCTCCTTCCCAGGGCAGGACAGACCCTGAACCCCACGGCCCACTGCCAGGCATTCTGAGCTTGCAGGTCATTCACGGGACAAGCCTCCCTCTCTTCCCACAAGGGACTCTTTCTAGGGATGCGGCCTTGCTGGCAGCGGTGGACAGTGTTCCAGAGTGGTCCTACCACTTTGCTCACCCACCCACAGAGGGCACAAGCCCTTCACCCACTTTCTGTGTCCCTCGCCTGTTCATGCTTCTGACCTGGCGGGTGTGCAATGGGATGTCACTGTGGTCTCCCTTCAGACTTGCCTCATTGCTGTGGGGTTGAGTTTCTTTTCACACATTTATGGGGTGTTTGTGTGTCTTCTTTTGCTAGATGCCTGCTCAAGTCTTTGCCACTTTCCCATTCGGTTGTCTCTCTCACTCTTAGTAATTTATAGTTCTTCATATATGCTGTTTGCCAATCCCATGATTAATACATGTTGCAAGTATCTCCTCCTGCTTTGAGGAGTGTAGGTATTTTTTGAAGTATTTTCATCTGTTTCCAAAGTTTGCTTCTGACAATTAAAGGGAAGCTTGTGGCTTACAAAGTCTTTTGGTTGGTTGTCAGAATTAGGTCACAGATATCATACCACCTTGTTGCTGGGGGGATGGACAGAGGTTTTGGAATATATCTCCTTTTGTAAAGCAAGCATAAGAGGACTAGAATCTGTAATACTGTATTATTTATGCTGAACTATCAACAAATGCTTAAATTCCCCTGGTAGCCTTAGAGATGGAAAAACATAATTTGTATGTATGTATGTGTGTGTGTGTGTGTGTGTG